>NC_088218.1:25166999-25281999 GCF_036934945.1 Oncorhynchus masou masou | reverse complement strand
AAGCGGCTCATGAACCTTAGCAGTCAGTTGCTGTCAGGAGAATGTGTTATCTTCCCATGCCACTCACACGCAACCGAGTTGCTTTGACATCATCAAAGTGAGCAGGGTTAATATTCCAGGACCAATGTGTTCAATTATTAGATGCGATATTCCTTCAGGGGAAAATGACTCCCTTCTACTCCCTTGATATCTATCAGATGACAAAAGGAATGTAGACAGGCACTATCTAAGGATTCCATGTATTTCCAATGGATTCCACTCGAGTTAATTTAAAATGTTATCGTGTTGTGCTAAAATGGATTTGGATTGTAGAGATGAATGAAGCGATGTTGTCTCAGTCTAATGTGATCTGATACATTTGTTTTGCATAGACCAATTACGTTTTTCAAATGAGTAATTTTAGGGTTGATACATTTTTAATAGATTAATCATACGGGGTCTCATCAAAAACTAGTGGAGGGTGAAGGTAAACGCTACATGCAGTCATATTTCTGTTCTGAAGCTCAGTGTTGAAAAGAGCCTTGATGCTGAAATAAGTCATTGGTGTGGTGCATTTGGTTGACTGCATTGAGAATGACTTTCTGATTGGTGACATTGATTTATTTAATTACGAAACACTACTTAACTGTTCGAATGAGCTTTCAAATATGGTTGAATGAAAACCATCAATTTGCAGCACAACATTGCATGTGACAAATTCTGTATGTGACTGGCGT
Organism: Oncorhynchus masou masou; assembly: GCF_036934945.1. Lineage (NCBI taxonomy): Eukaryota > Metazoa > Chordata > Actinopteri > Salmoniformes > Salmonidae > Oncorhynchus > Oncorhynchus masou. The sequence goes on along the minus strand of NC_088218.1, from coordinate 25,281,283 downwards.
GTGAAATAAGGAATCACAAGGAGGGACTGTTTCTATTGTGATTCCACAGTTGATTTCTCCACAACCCCCGTTTCCCTTCTGTTTATGGGACAGTGCACATTACTCAATGTTTCAGGTTCAACGTGATAATGTTAAAGTATCGGCGTTAGCGACAAAGCCAATTCCCATCCGTAGTCCAAACTGTCGGCCTACTGTACATCGATTCTCAATTGTGGTTTGATTCTGTTAAAAACAGTTTTAGACCCTGGGATTCAACTTGCCTTTCAGGAAAATGTTCTTTACGGATTTGGGGAGTACAGCCAAGTTGGAACAGTGCAATATGGACGGCACGAACAGAACCAGGATAGTGGAGAACAGAATAGAGAAGCCCACAGCTGTTACTCTGGACCTGGTTAGAAAGCTGGTCTACTGGGCAGATGCTGTCCTGAACTATATCGAAGTGGTGGACTACAATGGGAGCAACCGGCACACTGTTATCCATGAAAGCTCTGTAAGTACAGCGTGTGACAGTTGTTATCCTATGATCTGCCCATTTCCAATGTTCAATAAGTCTTTGTTTCAGAGAAACCATATACTATTTTATCAAAGGGCATACCAGTTGGTCTCACTTTCGTGGTACTTCGCGAGGATTCAATAAGATAGTCCATATAAGCTAAGCTTTTGTTTGTTGAGTCGTGGAGTGGAGTGGGTGGGTACTCTGCTGAGAGTGGACTTTCTTGGACCCTGCCTTTGGGAGTGTTCACAATTTGTATTTTTATTTTTTACCTTTATTTAACTAGGCAAGTCAGTTCGAAAAAATTATTATTTTCAATGACGGCCTAGGAACAGTGGGCTAACTGCCTTGTTCAGGGGCAGAGTGACAGACGTCTACCTTGTCAGCTCAGGGATTCGATCTTGCAAACCTTTGAGTTACAAGACAAACGCTCTAGCCACTAGGCTACCTGCCGCCCCAAACTACATAGTCCTAACCCTGGATACCTGCCAGGGGGTTGGAGTGAAGAAGCCATCGAGCTGTGTACGCTAGAGAGTTTACATAGATACAATGTTTTACGTCCCAAATGGCATCCTATTCTGGTCAAATGTGTTGGTCTACAGAGGGAATAGGGTTGAGAGAGATGTAACCAATGCTACTGTACATTCCTGCTGCTGCTATATCCCCTGGCCACAGCCTTTTCCAATGGATTAGAATGGAGTGGAGGAGCAGGCCCAGCTAGCACATTTGGTTCCCATTTGTTCTGTGAACGAAGCCATACGTGAAAATGTTGCCTCTTCTAGGGAGACACATTTTTAGGTTGCAGGGAGGTTCTGAGAATGTTTCACTATGGTTTTCTAAGTTATAGGTTATTTGACGGCAATTAAGTCATGTTCTGAGAGCATGTTTCGATAAGACTATTAATAACACTGCTGGCTTAGTTTGGGTTAACTGTTTTGAACTCGAAGCACAGATAGGACATGCAAACACATATATTTTTTTATTGTGGCACGGCATCAGTGACATTCAAACCTATGATCTTCTGTTCTCTATCCAGGGAATTATTCCACTGTGCAACCAGGATGGCACTACTGTAGCATGCCATGCTTTTTTAAAACTCATACAAAGCTGTTCATTTTATTCTATTCAAACAGACCCCATTTCAAAGGAAACAAGCACTCATTAAGATCAGGTGTGGCCAATTACACAGCTGAACACACTTAACAAGATAGAGGACAGAGAGTTTTGTTGACGCTGAGAACGGAATGCACATGTTGAATAACATGCTCAGAACGTTCTTTGAACATTACTAATGTCTTCTTGGGGTTTTCATGGAAAGTTGTCTTAATGTTCTGAGAACATGACTTCAAATAGAATCATGAGGAAGCCTGTAGAAAACATTATGCTGAATTACTGAAATTCCCACAGAAAGAAATAGTTTCTTCACATTCTCTGAACAATTTGAGAACATTACTTTAAATAGAACCATGGGGAAACGTTATGCTGATGTACAGAAATTCCTACCTAAGAAACATATGGTTCTCAGAATGTTATGTGCTAGCTGGGTATCCTGCACCATTCCCAGAATGTTGTTGGAATCATTGGAGGCTGCTGAGGGGAGGACCGCTCATAATAATGTCAGAAATGGAGTGAATGGAATTCCACCTATTCCGCTCCAGCCATTACCACAAGCCTGTCCTCCCCCAAACCTCCTGTGGTTGGAATATTGTATGTAAATCAACCATAGGACAACCACGCTCTCACCAAGCTCTAAGAAACATAGGATTCTCAGAGTGTTTTGTGCTAGCTGGGGGAAAAGGTGTTTACCTGGGGATTAAGTTGAGATGAAGGAAACATGTAAATGTAGCCTAGCGTTGCTCTATAGCACTGTGCTCCTCCTTCCTCTTGTCATACTGCTCTCTTTGTCTTCCAGTTGCTGCACCTCCACGGATTATCACTCTTTGAAGATTATTTGTTTGCAACTCACACCGAGCCCTCTAAAGGAACAAAAGTGGACATTTTACAGATAAATCGGTTTAGCGTAGCAGATGTTCAAACTGTAACCACCGTGGAGAATTGCGTGGGAATACGTGTTTACCAGAAACTCACCCAACCAACAGGTAAAAAGCAAATGCAGTGTTTCTTGCATGTTTAGAAGATAGCTGTGTGTGTGTGTGTGTGTCTTGTGTCTGGTATCTACTGTCTCCTATCTCTCTCTGCAGTCAGGACTCATGCGTGTGATCCTGATCCGTCTGGAAGAAAAGGAGGATGTTCTCACATGTGTCTGCTCAGTGGAAGTTACAAATCCCGATCCTGTCGCTGTGGAACAGGCTTTGTACTGGGAAGTGACAGAAAATCCTGCAAGAGTAAGTTCATATTAGGGCATATTATGTCATGTGTTGACGGTCATAGTGTCAGTCAGGGGCAAAGTAACGTCTATAATTAGTGACAGCGCCCGCGCGAACAAAACGCCTGCAACTTTGCTCCAGTGCACTCCTCTGTCAGGTCTCCTGAACATCACATTTAGTCACCCAAACAGCATCTCATTCTCTGCCTGTCACTAATGACTGGTGAAAAAGCCCCATTCAACATTGTTTTGGTCAGCATCAACGCTTACCGTTAACTTAGTCTCAAGCGTTGCTTTGGCAAAGACTCCTTTTGGAGAAAGGGATTGATTGATTTGATAAGGTTTAATCAGCAGAACTAATTATTGCTTTAATTTAGGTCATTGTAATTAGCTTATTATACTTGGTCTTAGGATACATTTTTCAAATAGTTTAATTTACTGTGTTCGTTGGAAGAAAAGCAAATTATGTCAATTAATTATACACTGGCAGTGATCAGGGTGAAGAAGATTAGTAGCTAGTGGTTTGTTTATGTAAACTTCATAACACTTCCTATAAGCACCCTCTTCATAATGCATTATAACCTCCCTCTGCAGAGCCTATGAATGAGGTATTCCTGTTCTACGGACGAGGGAGACCCGGTGTCATCCGAGGCCTGGACCTGAATAGCAAGTCGGAGGCTGAGCACATGGTACAGATTGACAATCTTGTAAACCCTCGGGCGATCAGCTTCCATGCAGAGACCAGCCACATCTACTTTGCCGACACAACCAGCTTTCTGATTGGCCGACAAAGACTGGATGGGACCAATCGAAAAACGATCCTTAAAGATGGTCAGTGCATTCAGATGGTTCTGTTTGTTAGGTAACAACTTCAAGTGACCTTTAGATGAGATATTCCTGTATTTACAGTCCCTGGTTCGAATCCAGGCTGAATCACATCCGGCTGTGATTGGGAGTCCCATATGGCGGCGCACAATTGGCCCAGCACCGTCCGTGTTTAGCCGGGATAGGCCGTCATTGTTAATAAAAATGTGTTATTATCTGACTTGCCTTGTTAAAAAAAAAGATATATAAATTGGCCCATGCTTTGGTTGAGAGTTTCCATTTAGAAGGGGTCTGAACTATTCTAGTCTCTTTAGCACATTTTCTCATACAACTTCCCCAGAACATAATCGAGCATCTGACGCAATTACGCAATATTTAAGTTATGGGATTATGTGAGTATAGAAGTCCTACGTTTCTTTACGTCCTGACTGTAGCATGTGCCTGTACACCTCTGTACACAAATGAATCATAGGTTATTCATACTTTAAAAGGTCTTATTAAAGTTGTGTCCCCAAATTAGGTCGATCTCTAATACCCAAAAGCTTTCTGTGTAAGCAGCATTATTTTTGCATGGCTATTGTGTTGTGTGTGATTAATATATCTGCTACAGTAGATTCTAGAACAATGCTTTGGGGTTTCGATTCCATTAATGAGGATCTGGAGACAGTGATAGATTACGCTCCTGCAGGGATGATCAAGTAGAGGATAACAGCAGCATACTCTATGCATTACATTATTTATTTTTTTGACTCACATCCTGTCCTAGACCTTGATAACGTGGAGGGGATCTCAGTGGACTGGATAGGGAACAACTTGTACTGGACAAATGACGGCTACAGGAAAACAATCAACGTTGCCAGATTGGAGAAGGCTGCACAAACAAGGAGAACTCTGTTAGAAGGAGATATGTCCCACCCCAGAGCGATCGTGGTGGACCCTTTGCACAGGTGAGTGTGTCTTTTGCAGTTGACACCCTGATAAGGTCACCTTATTTATGTAGGGACGTTTCAATAGATATTGGTTTGTACATAAGATGCTAGGACCTCATTTTTGGTACTGTTTTGAGTAAATCAACTCTCGATTCAATCCGTGATAGATCTGTGTTATAGCACGCTTGACATTTAAAGGTCATTTTCACTTGAGACGACATACGCAGCGTTTACCTGAATGCGGTCTCTGCAAATGCTGAAACTTGACAAGGTGCGATTGGATTGAATCGCGGCCTAAATCTCCATCTGAGGAAAGGAGTTGAGTTTGGACACAGTTCTCGGTCAGTTAATTATAAAAATGAGCTTAAAGGTGAGATGGAGACTGAAATGCTGTGAATTGCTTCTCTGGCAAAAATGTAAGTAGTGTGTTGCGCTCTGGTATGAGAGGCTTAACATTTTCAGAGCAGACTAGCGTCTGCTGCTTTCCGGGGACTTTAGAGTGATTTGATATTCACACATTTGGTGGCATGTCTTAAAAAATATATATATACCCTGAGTATACCAAACATTAGGACACACCTTCTGACCTCAGAACAGCCTCAATTCGTCGGGGCATGGACTCTACAAGGGGTGGTAAGTGTTCCACAGGGATGCTGGTCCATGTTGACTCCAATGCTTCCCGCAGTTGTGTCAAGTTAGCTGGATGTTTTGAGTGGTTGACGATTCTTGATATACACAGGAAACTATTGAGCATGAAAAATCCAGCAGCGTTGCAGTTCTTGACACAAGCCGGTACGCCTGACACCTACTGCCATACCCCATTCAAAGGCACTTACATCTTTTGTCTTGCCCATTCACCCAATAAATGGCACACGTACACAATCCACGTTTCAATTGTCTCAAGGCTTTAAAATCCGTATTTAACCTGTTTCCTCCCCTCCATCTACACTTATTGAAGCAGATTTAACAAGTGACATAAATAAGGGATCATAGCTTTCTCCTGGATTCTCCTATTCAGTCTATGTCATGGAAAGAGCAGGTGTTCTTAATGTTTTGTATACTCAGTATTATTTGGGCTAAATGATCTATCTCTCTATGCTAAACCATCATATTGATAATTCATTTTGTCTGGTTTTCAGCTGGATGTACTGGACAGACTGGGAGGAGGATGAGGTGAACGATAGTGTTGGCAAGATAGAGAGAGCCTGGATGGATGGATCCCAACGGCAGGACTTTGTCTCTTCTGACATCCTGTGGCCTAACGGACTCACTTTAGACCATGGCTCCAGTAACATGTACTGGTGCGACGCTTATTATGACCACATCGAGAAAATCTCCCTCGACGGTACCCACAGAACGGTTAGTAAATGAGTGAGTGTTCTTTTCTACTGATCAAGACGATACGATCAACAAATATGCATAGTAACATTTTGAACATGTACATTTATTTTCAATATTTGTATGGTTGCAAATACATGACTTCGTCAAAAAATACGGTTTTAACTGTGAATTATTGTCTAACGTGTTCTTTGTTTCTTTTATCCAAAGGTGGTGTATAACGGCAAAGAATTAAACCATCCCTTTGGAATTTCCCTGCACCAGAATTCCGTTTTCTGGACAGATTACATGAACGCCTCTATTTTCCAACTGGACTTGCAGTCAGGGCAGGTTGCTCTTTTGAGAAGTGAGAAACCCCCTCTTTTTGGGCTATCTGTGTACGATGCTCAAAGGCAGCAAGGTAAATACACTATCACACTGTCATTGTCAAGCAGCAAAACGATTTAAATACAAGACTGGCTCACTTTTTGTAATATAAACATATAAGAGACTAGGGGATGTAATCATTATGTACAGTACAGCATCCCTGTGTCTCTCAACCCTCTGAAACCAGTTTTTTCAGAATATCAAACCTGATGAGATGGTGAACTGAGATGACCTTTGAGGAAATTACATCACTGAAAATGGCTGAAGTACTAAACTTGGGCTTTGCTCCAGCCAGGGAGTTTGAAATGCATGACAGTTAATAAATCAGAAGATTCTCTTTCAATGTTTCCCTTTTAGCATATTTTATATGCCGCAACTCAGGCTCCCAACAGTAGGGGGTCAGGCATATTTTAGTCTATCTGGTGCTAGCCTTCTCTAACAACCAAACCTCTCATAGCCACAGAGGACGAGTCATGAACAAAGAGAGAGACTAATGATTGATTCAATGGGAATTGAAGCTGAGGCAGTCCTCAAATGTACACCGACTCTAATCCTTTAAGAGCTCCTTATAGTTACCCCAGGCCGTGTTTCCAGACTCAGCTGCACTGGGCTCGTCATGACAACAGTCATTGGTTGGCACATTAAAGCACCTGTCTGTACTGTCTCTCACTAAAAAGGAACGCTGAACTCGGCTGGGTGCCACCCACCTCAGCCTTCGCCGCGCCTTCATATGCCTTCTTTTAACCACCCTTCATATCCCCCTCTCCAAATACAGTTTCATCGACTTCAAGGGGGACGTGTCAAAGGATTCGTCAGACACATTGTTCCGTTTTCATCTGATGTTGTCGCTCAGGCTTTTTGTAGCAGCGGGGTATGGATGATTCTGCCTTTGGCTGAGTCATGTGAACAGTCGCTCTGCCTGGCATGCAGATAGGAATATAGACATGTAGCCGTTTTAATCGATGAACGTTTTTGAATAGAGTATTAGGTACAATAGAGTCATTGCCTCTGGGATCATATACCTGCTAGTATTACAGTTTTGAGTTATGTTATTGTCTTCCTAATAGGTTGCATTATAAAGGCTACAGCTGCCCCGAAAAATGAGCAGATTTAGCCTACTTTGGTCTATCTGATTGATCTTTAGGTGACAATGCGTGTGGGGTTAATAATGGTGGCTGCGGTAGCCTGTGTCTGGCCATTCCCGGTAGCAGAGTGTGTGCCTGCGCTGATAACCAGTACCTGGACAAGAATAACCTCACCTGCTCCTGTAAGCCCTGTCAAATACACTCTTGTCTCAAACATACAAGGGCCGTTCAGCCTGACACTCCACATCAATGACCAAGGCAATCAATAGGAATAAATGACAGCAGATAAGATATGGTCATGTAGAACTCAAAATCCCAGTATTGATTTTGAATGCCAGCATATAACATAAAATAAATGTTTCCTGAGTTGTGGCTCTTTTGAGGAATATGTTCTGCAGAGTGTGAAGATGGGCCAGCAAGTGGATGTATGTGTGTGCTTGCAGCCACATTGGGAGATTCAGGGGACCACGGGGAGCCACAGAGATGTGGGAATGAAGAGTTCCAGTGTAGGAACCAGCGTTGTGTCCAGGCCTCCTGGAAATGTGATGGGGACCATGACTGTTTGGACGGAAGTGATGAGGAACCATACATCTGCTGTAGGGATCTTATTCTGCATGTTAGAAAACATATCTCATTTTGCATTTGTGGAGAATAGGACATGTCTCAGAGACATTTTTTGTGAATTAATTAAGTTGAAATTAACAACATACATCATCTATGCAAGACTGAAATTGCTAGGCTTACTTGTTTTTGTCATGCTTTCGAGCTATCTATCCAATGTCTATGATCAAATCAAATCAAATACATTTTCATTTGTCACATGTGCTGAATAAAACAGGTATTTCACAGTGAAATGCTTACTTACAAGCCCTTAATTAACCAACAATGCAGTTTTAAGAAAAATACCTAAAGAAAAATAAGAAATAAAAGTAACAAATAATGAACATTAATATGAATGCATGACAGTTGACATCAAAGACTAAATATCAAAGCAATTTTTGCCCATCATTACAGATAATCGTAGTTGTCCTGCGGATCAGTTCAAGTGTCTGAACAACCGCTGCATCCCCAAGAGGTGGCTCTGTGACGGGACCAACGACTGTGGGAACAACGAGGACGAGTCCAACATCACCTGCTCTGGTATGCTGCTGTCTGCTCTACTTAGAGGCCCGTCTAGCTCATATGGACCAGGATGCAACTGCCAGATTCCATGTTGTAGAACAAACTTGGGTGATCTCCGAGTTTCTCCAACCAGATAGTCATTTGGGAGAGGTTCTGTCAGACCAGAGGCCATTGGAGAATACACAGAGAGGAGTATACATACACTACTGCATGATTTCCCGTGTTGGTGGGAGACCTGTATGTCATAGATTCCCAATGGCCTCTCTGCTGCACATCATGAATGTATCTATATACTGGGATAATTCATCATCTTCTCCATCCAGAAGACTTGACCAGGATATGCACACCTCCTCTGGGGGACATAAGGGGGTTTTGTTAGGGGATGTAGAGGAGAAATGTTTTTTTGTTTTCACTTCATCCTTATCAATGAGTTTCAGTTGCCAGATGTTGACACAACGCCGGATCCTGGACACGGATGGGATGATTCCACGAGAAAGAAAATGGCGATTTTATATGAACAATATCCGGGTGTCACGTTTTTACGTCCACTTTCTTTGATCGCTGTGAATAGATGGATTGCTGGGAATAGATAGCGAGCCAATTCTCTAGACCGACCAGTCACGGAGAAACCAAATACAGATGCCTTAGCGCTAAAGAAAAGATATCCAACACACATGGGTCTGTTGGCTGTCTATGTGGAATCAAACGTTCCAAAACACATAGCGTGAACAGTAAACTCAAAATATTAGACATGGCTTATAATTGTCACATACTATCATGATGTATATTCACTCACTGAAATAGCCTAGGCCGAGTTAATGCACTTTATTTAAGTACTTATTGAGACCATACTGCTAATGAAAAGCACTAATGTAAATGTTGCATGATAGAAAAAACGAAGTTCAGTGTAATAAAAGGCTGTTTTATTATCACTATTAATGTTTTCAGCGGGATCATGCCGAGCGGACCAATTCTCCTGTGAGAACGGGAGATGCATCCCAGAGTCCTGGCGCTGTGACAGGGATGACGACTGTGGGGACCACTCTGATGAGACCGCCTCTTGTGGTGAGCTTCTGGACAAGTAGCCAATGGACTCATGAAGCAGTCCATTGGACAAGGAATTCTTAGTGATATGTTAGCATGGGCATTTTCTTATGATATCAACATTAGCCTAACATTTCAGAAATCATTCACAATGTTTGTGAGACTTTGTCTGTCGTTGCATTATATCATTCCACTGTAAGCCTGGTCTTTTACCTACCCGTCATTTTAATTCAATTTAGCATGTAGGCTAGCCTCCGGGCATGGTCTGCCATACTCTGGAGCAGACAACTCAACATGGAGATGGAGACAAAGGCTTTTAATATTTATAATGTGAAATGGCTGGGACTCTCCCTGTCATAATTACATCTTCCTTCTCTGAAACAATAGCGTGCATGGGCTTTCAAAGATATAGATCTGGGATTGGCAACTGACTCATTCCCCCCCACCCCCCACCCCTTACTGTTGAGAGTTAGTACACAAGATGCAATTTGTGCATCAGCAATTTTTTCTCTTGTTATGTCAGTCACTGACAATCACACAATTAGCCATGTCAGCTAACATTTTTATATTGGTAAGTTAGTCTAGCGTCAAATTACCGACCGGAGGGCCTCTCATGGATTTTGTTAGTCACTCTTACTCAGATATCATATTCAAAAACGGAAACAATTTTTCTCTATCCTATGGCAAAATGTGTAGATGTGCAGGAAATTAGCTTTAAAATTGCACATTTTTGATGGTGTTGATGAAGGCCATGACCAGCCTTTCAAAGCTTTTCAGGGCTACAGATGTGAGTGCTACTGGGCGGTAGTCATTTAGGCAGGTTATCATGGCATTCTTGGGCACAGGGGCTATGGTGGTCTGCTTGAAACATGTAGGTATTACAGACTGGGTCAGGGAGAGGTTGAAAATGTCAATGAAGACACAAATGCAAGTTCAAACAGGTTCAAAGACAGCCACTTCACCAGCACATGCACCCCAAATGACCTTTTCCCAGGTCAAGTATCCCACAGTGTAAATACAACCTCTTCTGGCGAGGATACATCTAACAGTACTGTGTATCACCATCACCACAGTTGTTAAAGCCAAAGTAAAGTAATTATCTGATATCACCTTCTACACAAGTTTGAGATAATAGGGAAAAGTAACAGGCAGTAGAACAGTCTGCAAAAACAATCAGCAAGAACAATTTGAACCTTAGCTGTGAATGATACTTTTCTGTTACCTCTGGTGCTACTTATAAACGGCTTCACTTCACAAGTACAAGCAGAGACAGACAGTGTTCACAGTAATTACAATTCGCTCACTCTCATTTTTGTAACTTCAGAATCCAAAGAAAAATGCCAACTCACAGAACTGTGCCAATGTCTCCTGCATCCAATGTGTAACAATAAAAGATGTTTACCCACGCTGTTTCTGAGGTTTTCAGTTCATGCAGTGTGTAAATTACTGGCCTATGTGATTCTGGACAGTTGACAATCGATCAATTCCTGTCATCAAAAGTGCTTTGTTCAGGAAAAAATCCCAAATTGAAGTCCAAACCTCTTGTATTACAACAATAACACTGTTTTTCTTCTTTCTTTCTTGACAGATTTCCCCACATGTGAGCCCCTCACACAGTTCAGCTGCTCCAATGGAAGGTGCATTAGCGTGAAATGGCACTGTGACTCAGGTGAGTGGCACTTTTCTGTGAACACTCTTTTTACAGTTCCATTTTCTATCTCAGTGTGAAAAGCTGCCTGATTTGAAATGGCCTCATTACAACAACCAGAATGTATTGTAATCTGGTTGTGACAGCATCATTTCAACCAGTTTTCCCTACTGGGAAAATGCCATGGGATGGAACCTCACTCTCAGGAAGCAGCTTGCTGGATGAACACGTTTCACTTTCTCTGAACCACGCTGTGACTCTTGCACTGTTTCTTAATCTCTCTTCTGTCTGTCCCCCCCCTCTTCCGTCTGTTCCCCCTCTCTTCCGTCTGTCCCCCTCTCTTCCGTCTGTTCCCCCTCTCTTCTGTCTGTTCCCCCTCTCTTCCGTCTATTCCCCCCTCTTTCGTCTGTCCCCCCTCTCTTCTGTCTGTTCCCCCACTCTTCTGTCTGTTCCTCCTCTCTTCCATCATTTCCCCCTCTCTTCTATAATTTCCCCCTCTCTTCCATCATTTCCCCCTCTCTTCTATCATTTCCCCCTCTCTTCCATCATTTCCCCCTCTCTTCTATCATTTCCCCCTCTCTTCCATCATTTCCCCCTCTCTTCCCCCTCTCTTCCATCATTTCCCCCTCTCTTCCATCATTTCCCCCTCTCTTCCATCATTTCCCCCTCTCTTCTATCATTTCCCCCTCTCTTCCATCATTTCCCCCTCTCTTCCATCATTTCCCCCTCTCTTCCATAATTTCCCCCTCTCTTCCATCATTTCCCCCTCTCTTCCATCATTTCCCCCTCTCTTCCATCATTTCCCCCTCTCTTCTATCATTTCCCCCTCTCTTCTATCCTTTTCCCTTCTCCCCCTTTTTCCTTCTCCCCATCATTTCCCCCTCTCCCCTTCCTTTCCCCCTGGCTTCCATCTTTTCCCCATCTCCCCATCCTGTCCCTCTCTCCCTTTCCACCTCACCCAGATGATGACTGTGGGGATGGTAGTGACGAGGTGGGTTGTGTCCATGCCTGTTCCAGTGCCCAGTTCCAGTGTGCCAGTGGGAAGTGTATCCCTGACCACTGGGCCTGTGACGGGGACGATGACTGTGGGGACAACAGTGATGAGGACACCACATGCTCTGGGACAGGTGAGAGGAAAAACACACTAACTTCTCACTCTTCTATCTGCCTCATGGGACACACACCCTTTGGATTGAAGTCTTAGATCTGTGAAGGTGTAATGGACTTGGGGAATATGCTCAATATAGTCTTTGAAATGAGGATGCTATTCATCACACTTCAAGGGATGCAGTTAGGAATATGGGTTTGAGATGTACAATAACTGTCTTTGTAAAAATAGACCTCACCCAAGAAAGAAGTACTTTATTTGCTGAAGTGCGTAGCCTTACCTGAACTCTGTACTTGTAAATGTATGTTTATCTCTGTGACCTCTGTCTCTCCTATAGCCCCGGTATCAGCTGATGACTGCACCGGAGATGAGTTCCATTGCCGGGACGACGGTGGCACCTGTATCCCCGAGCGCTGGAGGTGTGACGGGGACAAGGACTGCGAGGACGGGAGTGACGAGGCAGACTGTGAAGGCACCAGCAGAATGTGCGACCCGCACGCAAAGTTCACCTGTCAAACCTCAGGTACAGTACTGAGGCTGCTGTGAAAACACTTTCGAAAAGCTGCACACTCTGTGGCTCTAATGCAGCTCGTACTGTATAATTAAATACCCATGTTTAACTGTTGAAAGCTACACTGCTTCCATCAAGGTTTCATCTGGACTGTAGCTACTGTGACCTACACACCAAGCTCACCTGTAAAATCTCAGCGGCCATGTTTTTAATGTCGACCTCTCAGTAATTACCATCGAAAAACATTTATTTGATTTATCTCTGGTTATTACCCTCAAATTGTCTTCATGTGTGTCCTTGGTGTACAGGCACACATTGGGAAGCAGATATAAGCCTATAGGGTTAGCATTCACACACAATGGTGAGAAAAAGCCAGAGCGCCTTTCATGTCTTTTATGATACCCGCAGGTTATCTTGTAGACTTCTCCTATGCTTTATGATGTAGGTATGACAGTAAAATGGGAACACTTGGGGGTATTTAATGTGACTCCTAAAACAGTTCCAAATGGTTGTGGTAAATCAATCTGGCCCAGGAGTTGCAGATTTAGCAAAGTAAGTAAGTTGAATGAGGTGTGTGTGTGTGTGTTATTATTGGGCCAATAGTTCAGTGGAATTGATATGATTGATCTGCAAGGTACACTGCGTTATATATCATTGGTCTTAAAGTGGAGAATTGACACGGGAAAAGCCTCTGGCTTTTAGTTCACTGATCTCACGGCGTTAAAAGTTTTAATATACATCATCCACTTACCATGCAAGCTTCAATCAAATGTCATTATTCACAATTCACATACCTGTCTACTTCATTTAGCTTTTTCAGTCGGCTATCTAACCCCATTTTCAAAGAGCCCACAGTGTCCGATTACCAAAGACGCTCGCTCCTCCAAACTATTCAAACCTCCTATAATGCCATATCAACTGCAAAAAAAAAAAAAATTTTTTTTGGGGGGGGGAATCTCCTTCGCATATAAGCGACGATACAATTGTCAGGGGCCTAGTATTTTGTATAGACATGTGAATGTGATGCTTAAAAGACATTGAGGCTTAAGTGTGCACACAGTGCCATGGGACGAGGGAAGCGATTTATGATATGGTGACCCGGTCCGACTTAGAAATATTGTTGTCTTTTTTTTTTGTTTAATTGGATTAAAACAAAACTATTTATAAAGATTCACCGTCCATGCGTTTATGGTGAGAATGTACATGACTGAATACAATGCAATTTCTGGAGAAGTGCAAATATGATCTGTAAGATGGTTCCACGATGTTTATAAAACGTTACATTTGCGAGCAGTACAGCAGTGAGTGGACATCCCCCCCTTTCTCTTTACATTGGATCTTTATCCAGCTCCTGTGAAACGTTTGGATGTGTGTAAAACAGTCTAAATTGCCTGTATTATATGCCGACTGGGAGCATTGTGCCTGTAACTGTATTCAGACATGGCCTATTTATAACACGATGTTTCGATTTTTATTCAAATTTGATAAGAATTATACACGGTCTTTTCAGGCCTTTGTAAAGTCGCCCAGTGAATTTTTTAATCTTGCGTATTGACTACGTTTGGCATGCCCAGACTACAATGCTCAGTGGGGATAGCCCCTATACTCGAGTGAATGCAGTAGAAAATGTTTAACAATGTATTTCCATATGGAAGCAATGCAAATAGTACAGTGTGAAATGCAAAAAAAAAATTCAACATATTTAGCAAATATGGAGCAGGCTATTTAACGAACTTGGCTATAACGGATTACCGCCAGCGCTAAGATTCACCATTGCGTTAGGTTTGTTAAAATAGATCCCCCCCCTCAGCGTGGATTCTGAAACAGCTTCATTAGGATGCTAGCTTGGAATCGCAGTATTTTGTAAAACACTCCAAAACACTCCCAAATTAAAGCGAACAGAAAGAACATACCTCCAACAATAGATCAACATACTGTTGTTTGAATTGAAATAATTGGCAGACTCAGCTCTGATCTGTATTCACTGTGTCTGTCCAGACTAAGCTGACTGCCTTATGCTGAGGGAGACAAAGTATAGCCTTTGAAAATATATAGGCGACATCCCAAATGATACCCTATTCCCTATACAGTGCACTACTTTTAACCAGAGCCATAAGGCACTGGTCACAACTAGTGCACCATATAGGGAATAGGGTGCCATTTTGGACAGATAGATAGCCTTTCATTAGGCCTCATTTCAAACCACATGTTTATTCCAGGGTTTCCTAATCAATAACACAGATTAAAGCTGAGGTGGGCTGCCTCTCACTCCATACACTACTTTCCTCTGATGCCCCTATAGTGCTTGTTTTCCTCCACTTTTCAGGATTCCTCTGAGACTGGGCTTTTTACCTCGCTGCTTCCAATAATTGCTTCCTGTTTCCTGCAATTGTATCTAATAGCTTCTATTTCCAATCACTTTAGAAGCATTTCACCAAGTACCTAGACTCGGCAGAATTGCTTCATTCGACAGTATTGACAGTTTAGTCTTGGGTGTGACTATGACCATTTTCTCGGCAGTTTTTTTCCCTGATAGTTTCCGTTCTCTCCAAGAAAATGGAAAATCAATTCAATTCTTATTTTTGTACTTACGGTTGAAATGTGGGTTTTGTAATCATACACAATCTCTCTTACAGGGACAAAATTAGAACAATCTTGCAATTTTGTCTCCTTGCCTCATCACCATCTCTCTCTATTTCTCCCCACACAGGCAAGTGTATCAGTAAGAGCTGGGTGTGTGACGGGGACCATGACTGTGAGGATCTGTCTGATGAGGAAGGCTGTGAGACGTCGCCCTGTAAGCCCCCCAGATACCTCTGTGCCAACGACACCTCCGTCTGCTTGCCTCCCGAGAGCATCTGCAACGGGAGATACGACTGCTCTGACCACTCTGACGAGGGACACTTCTGTGGTGCGACCTTTGTTCAGATCACTTCTCACCAATTCTCTTGGTCCTATTTCTCTCACTTGAGTCAATTCTCTCGGGCCCCACTTCAATTAATTATTAAATATCGTTCCATTTTTTTTTCTCACTTCATTCTATGCTTTCTCCGCTAGTACGACCAGAAAATGTATGTTGACAAGACAGCGTTGAGCTGTTGTAAATGAGCAGCAGTGCTTACTTTGGCATCGTCCATCTGTCCTCTTATTCTACACTGAACTCAGGGAGAAACTCAGGGAGAACAAGCTGTTGAGACTGAAGAGCATGTATAACTCTTGCTGACCAAGATCCTTAGTTTTCCCTGGAAACTCTCCAAAGACGGCAGGGAAGCGACAGAGGAGACATATTAATAGTGAAGGGGATTATGGTCTATGACAGAGACGAGCCTTTTGTTTGGACCACATGGGCTAGATGATCGTAGCAGTGGGGTCAGGCTTAGGCACTGTTGATGGGGGTTAGGTCAGATGAATGCCTGATGTTCACACGAATGACCTGCCCAGGGATTACCACACGACACTTTGTCCATAGCAAAAAAAAAAATGCGAAGACAGATGTGTCAGGAAAGATGTGTTCACTTTCTTGTGGGGGTATTGAGCCCCTATGCCACTAGTCGATGAGGACGTGCAGTAGATCGGTCTCCATTCAACACGACTCTCTGACTTTCCTTCCATACATCTGTCTGTGTTCTCTGAATCAATCTGCTCTCCTCTCATCTCCTTTCTTTGTCTGCTTCTTTCACCAACTCAGACGATTGCATTTTGGGTAACGGCGGCTGTAGCCACCAGTGTGCAGTGGCTCCTGGGAGGGGCGTGGCGTGCTCCTGCCCGCCAGGGCTCAGTCTTAGCCCAGACAGCAGGACGTGCCAGACCTTGGACTACTGCTCCAGGCACCTCAAGTGCAGCCAAGTGTGTGAGCAGTACAAAGCAACCGTCAAGTGTTCCTGCTACCCAGGCTGGAGGCTGGAACTAGACGGGGACAGCTGCCAGAGTACAGGTAGCTGGTGTTAAGCTCTGTGTGACATGGCTGATAAGTCTTTCTGACACATACCTGCGCTCTGTGGAACTGCCCAATGACAGCCCATAGAAATGAGAATTCCGATTCTATTTCTGTGTTCCTGTGTGTCTCAGTCAGTAGAGCATGGCGCTTGCAATGCCAAGGGTCATGGATTTGACCTGCTGGGAGCAACCATAAGTAAAATGTATGCACGCATGACTGTAAGTCACCTTGGATAAAAAGCGTCTGCTAAATGACATATATTATTATATTCTATGGGACAGCCATCACTTACCCTTGTGCCTTGAATCCAACAGATAAAAAGCAATGTGATAAATTGGTTATATTATCCTAATTGTACTTTCTATTCTAAAGCAGTTATTTGGGACATTCCGTTTATATAGTAGTTAAATAGTTTGGAAGCAGTACCCAATGAGCATTGGCCATTTATACGCCAGTAGCTTTTAGGCCTTTTTTTCTCTGCATCAATTTCTCCCAGTTATTTAATGTAACATCTGGCAATTGTATTGAATATGATAGTTTTTTCCATCTAAAATGTTACACTTTCGATTGGAGATGAATTCTCCAAAGGTTTCTGTACTCATTTTATGACAGAACATGAGTTGCTATTCTAGCAAAGAAGCACGACAGTTCTTTGTGTATGTGTGTGAGAATCTGCATTAGTATGCAATATTTATTGTCAAAAATGCATTTCTTGACTTATTTGTTGTCTCCTTCCTCAGATCCCTTTGAGGCATTCGTCATCTTCTCCATCCGCCATGAGATCAGGAGGATCGATCTCCACAGGCGAGACTACAGCCTTCTAGTTCCTGGTTTGAGGAACACGATCGCCTTAGACTTCCACTTCGTTCAGAGTCGACTCTACTGGACCGATGTGGTTGAGGATAAGATATACAGAGGGAAGCTGCTAGGCTCTGCTGGTAGGAGCACATAGAATTTGGTTGGAAATGTGTTTTGGTTAAGCTGAGACGTCAATGTTTAATTGAGGTCGTGGGGAAAGTGTTGCATTCGTTATATTTAGTTCTCCTTTTAGCTCCACTGAAGACTTCCTAAACCTAAGCCTTTTTTTTACTTGTGTTTCAGCACATCCTCTTGCCTTCTTATGTGTTATTGTGTTGGTCTTTTACTGTCATTGGTTCCTTACAGGTGTGACAGGGATTGAAGTGGTGGTCCAACATGGATTGGCTACTCCGGAGGGTTTGGCCGTTGATTGGATCGCAGGGAACCTGTATTGGATCGACAGCAACTTAGATCAGATAGAGGTGGCCAAACTAAACGGGGAGCTCCGGACCACACTGATCGCTGGAGGGATGGAGCACCCACGAGCCATCGCTCTGGATCCTGAGCAGGGGTGAGTGAGTGAGTGAGTGAGTGAGTGAGTGAGTGAGTGTATCCTTGAACAAGGATATGCATTTCTTACATAATCCTGGTTTGCTATGAATGACTGTAGGGTGAGGTTGACTTGATTCTGATTCATCCTTAATCCATTACACATGGATGATCATTCTTATTTGATTATTTTGTGGTTTAGAATTATTTTCTGGACAGACTGGGATGCCACCTTCCCTCGGATCGAGGCTGCTTCTATGAGCGGAGGAGGACGCCATGTTGTCTTCAGAGACATGGAGATAGGAGCCTGGCCTAATGGTCTTACTCTGGACCTTATGGAGAAGAGGGTCGTGTGGACCGATGCCAGGTGGGTTACATGCCTCTACCTGTCTATATGAGGTCAATTCTCCATCAATTCAGGAAGTCAACTGAAATGCCAATTTTGATGAGAATTTCAGTTGACTTCCTGAATTGGCTGAATTGAGTTGGAATTCACCCCAACCCTGCTGGTGCAATCAAATGATTATAATAGACAAACATCTATTTTCATCTCAACAGGTCTGATGCCATATTCTCTGCTCTGTACGATGGGACTGGTATGATAGAGATTCTGAAGGGACATGAGTACCTGTCACATCCCTTCGCTGTCTGTCTCTACGGGGGTAGTGTCTACTGGACTGACTGGAGGACCAACACTCTGGCCAGGGCTAACAAGTGGACAGGGGCCAATGTGACAGTCATCCAGAAAACCAGCGCCCAGCCATTTGACCTTCAGATATACCACCCCAGCAGACAACCACAAGGTCTCAAACATTCAGATCACAAGGTTGAAAAGAGAGTGGCGTGTTTTGAGTGGCGTGTTTGCCGTCTTGACCCTCAGTCCATCTGGAAAGGTTGAAGAGTTTTGTTTAGTTAGATCATAACGAATCATTTATTGTATGGTTGCATTTAAATGTGTTACATCTGTGTCTCACAAAATACTTTTCGCTTTCTATTTCCAACGTTGTCTGAGAGATAAGAAATCTGCTCGAGCTTGTCAAAAGAAATGACATTCTCTGTCTTAATGCTGGAAACAAAACATCATAACAACTGTCACTATTCATAGGTTGTACCTCCATCACTTGGTTGCGTCATGCCACTGTTATGAATGTTCTCAGGCCACCCTCTATCGGCGGCACCATAGTGTTGCCCTAAAATGGTGATAAGCCCAGCCATTCTGGACAGGGGCTGACTACTGTTTAGTCTAAATTCCACTACGGCGCCTGGAAATACGATGCTGTTGCTAAAGTAGTCAAATATTTAGTAGGAAACAACTTTGCCAGCGTTTCCATGGCGTCAAATTGACTTTAGACAGATGGCAATGTTGTCATTAGCTTGCAAAGTTTGTCAAAAATAGCTAGCAATGCTAATGTTAGCTAGCTAAAATGATGCTGCATCTAAAGTCAATCTTGCTACTTCAAAATGATAACAGGTTTCCTACTTATGTGTCTCCTTTTGAATGTCATTGTATTTCCAAGGCAATGTAATGCACTTTGGATGAAATCTTCATCAGCGCTCATTGACAATGCATTGAGTAGAATGCTCAGTCAGGAATCAGCCCAAAAATGAACATTCAAAACAATATTGTGACGAAACATGCAACCCATGAATTGGTTCATCTGGCTTCATTTTCTCTGTCTGGACTTTTGGCGGTAGGGTTCACTTACAGGACTCTCTCTGCCTTTCCCAAATCAAATATGTTTCCTTCCAGGAGTATCAGAATCTTGTATTAACCCACCTGCTGTGTTCCGGTCAATTTGGAGCGATTTACACGTTTGTTCTCTGAAAAATGTAGTTAATTTAATGTGATTGACATTAGGTTCCATGACTTTGTCCACACAGGGCATCTGAATACACACAATACATTTTGATATTTTCATAACATTTTGGGTGTTTTATTTAACCTTTGTACACCTGTGGTATTCCCGGTCATTAGAAATGAATGGGTGAGACTACAATTAGTTTATAAAATTGAGTTCAGGCACATGCCCATTCATCAGATGGACACACTTCCTCTCCCAGACCCCCAAATGCATGTGTGTTTGAGCAAACACACACACACACACACACACACACACACACACACACACACACACACACACACACACACACACACACACACACACACACACACACACACTCACTCCCTTCTTGGCTTCCATGGCAACCCCCACAGGAACCTTTCCCCAATAGAATCCTTCCCCCACGGGAGCCACACCTGTTGGCATTCTCACAAACAATCGCAACATTGTTTCAATAATATATAGAACTTTTCTCAAAGCTCTGGTATATAAAGCTTTTTTGAGGTCTTTCACACAATTCATTCTGTGGCAGCACAATGACCAAACAATATACTGTATGTGAGGCTCTTGATCATGTCTTTGATCATGGCACTGGTGAGGAGGAGAGGCCAGGAAACGGACAGTGAAGATGCATTAGAGGAGAAAGTAGTCTGTGATAAATCTGAGTATTTGTTACAGTCAAAATAATGCATACATTATGTTTTTTCTTTGTTCAAAAGCGAGTTGTATGAGCTTAGGTCAATGAGGTCTATAAGTGTAATGTTCACAAGAACCTAAGTTTATAAAAGATCTAACACAACATTAGTTAATAATATATCTGTTATTATGAATTTATAATCAGCTATAATGAGGCGGTCATTGTGGTCCGGGGAATACAGAATTAATTAACGTGAAACGAGCACAACAAGGAGGGTTAAAATAAACCAGACTAATTGATTATTGAACAACTTCCCCTCTCTCCCTCTCTCGGCAATAGCCTCAAATCCCTGCGAGGCGAATGGCGGTCGTGGACCCTGCTCCCATCTGTGCCTTATCAACTACAACCGCACCGCCTCCTGTGCCTGCCCCCACCTCATGAAGATATCTGCAGACAACTCTTCCTGCTTCAGTGAGTGAACCTCACCCCTTCAGCCGTTTGTCAGTTGATCTCTCCTCACATCAGCCTCTCTGCCCATCCGTCGCTCCTTCGAGCCAGCCATTCATTCATTCATACAATCCTCCACATTCATACATCATAGTGCGTGTCCGTCAAAAGTGAGTCATTTCAAAACACGGCAGGTTTCTACTGTTTTGAGAAGGTGAAAAAGGTATCTGACACAGACTGTGATTGTGTTCACACTACAATGACATTGTTAAGAGCATGCCATTTTAAACTCATAACCCTGAATGACACATCCTCAGGTGGTTCGAGTGTTGAAGAGCAAGGCCGCCAATAACACCCGCTTGATTCTGAACTTTGAAAGCAATGTCAATGTCCAGTTTTCTCTTGTCCTTCAACAGCACTGAAGAGATTCCTTCTGTATGTGAGGCGAACAGAGATCCGTGGCGTGGACATTGACAACCCGTACCTGAATCTCATCACAGCCCTGACGGTCCCAGATATAGACGATGTCACGGCGGTGGACTACGATGCATCAGAGGAACGAATCTACTGGACTGACGTCAAAACACAAACCATCAAACGGTCGTCCATCAACGGAACCGCAATAGAGACGATCATATCCGGAGGTAGAGAAAGATGTTCACCTCTGTGTTTTGAAATGTGCCGCTTTCCTGACACTTATGTAACGAAGCGAAATGTTGGTCGTAAATGTCTTATCAGACGGTTACAGTGTTTTGAGTCCATTTGATGTCCTTTTCATCATCGTTCTAATTGTCATAGTCCACCTGTCAGGTTGTCCAAGCGATAAACTCAGTACATTATTTCATTGAAGAGATTAAACATGGCCACATTGATGTTGTCTTTCAGCATATATTTTTGTTGTTGCAGGTATTGTTAATGTAAGAGGGCTGGCCCTGGACTGGCTCTCCAGGAACCTGTATTGGATTAGTTCAGAAAGCGACGAGTCACAGATCAACGTGGCGAGGCTAGACGGGTCCCTGAAAACCTCTGTGCTTCACGGGATTGAGAAGCCCAAGTGTCTCACCGTACATCCGTCTAAAGGGTAGGATTCCATTTTTGTATGTACTTTTATACAGTTCAATATCTGATATTGATTAGGTATAACTAGATATAGTCAAGTGAATGCTCGTTACATGATAGGATAAATGATGCACTTTTGTGTTGGTCTTCTGTATGGAAAATATTGTTATCCTATGGAGTTTTTACCTCCCAGGAAAATGTATTGGACAGACGGCAACACAATCAACGTGGCCAACATGGATGGAAGCAATAGCAAGATCATTCACCAGAACCAGAGAGAGCCAGTTGGTAAATGTCACATGTACAATTCTGAATATTTGTTCTTACGTACAAAATATGCACATTAAGTGGCCAGTGCCAGTTATCTTCTGACATTTTATATTGCATGACAACAGTAGTACTACTATCTGGTAAACAAACCATATTGCAATATTGAGGGAGATGATTAGTAGGACAGCAACTCCCATAATATGTCAATCATAACTGTAATCAATGATGTGTCTTCTAGGCCTGTCGATAGACTACACATCAGACAAGCTGTATTGGGTCAGTGCAGGCAACGCCACCGTCAACAGGTGTAGTCTGGACGGCAGTGGTCTGGAAGTGCTGGAGACCCTGAAGAAAGAGCTTGTTAAAGCCACGGCTCTAGCTGTTATGGGTGAGTGGCGAGAGTTTAGAGCTTGGGCCCGTGTTCATAAAGTGTCTCAGAGTAAGATGCGCTGATCTAGGATCAGTTTTGCTTTTTGGGAGCATGGTTCTATGGATGAGCACTACTACCCCGAGACTCTTTGTGCATATTCTTTGTCTTGGAAATATAATATAAATATAAATATGTTGTGCTCTTCCAGCTCATAAAAGCATTTGCTGCCCAAATTGTATTTTGTTTTAAGTACTAGTCCATTGATTCGGAGTTGTTTTTGATCTGGAGTACATGAGTAAAAGGGGTTTTGACAGTGATGAACCTTTGCTGTCTTCTTGCATTATATTATTTGTCAATTCCCCATTTCTGTTTATGTCTGTCTCTGAAACGATTCCAATTCACGTTTAAAATTGCATCCCATCTGATAAAATGCTTCATCCCGACAAAATACATTAGGGAACGTTCTCTGGCTTCACTGGGACTTGTTTAGCCTCTACAGTGATGGGGGACAGAGCCGCCTCACGCTACAGAAACAGAACACAGTAACCAGACTTTCTGACATAGTGATGGGCAACCTGGGCTTTCGATCCATCTAGGTTCCAGGTTTACTTATAGTTATAACGGTGATTGTATAAATACTGTACATCTATTACGTTTTAATAGTACAGGTCATTGAGGGGGAGTTTCTCTCCACGCTCTACAAGAAAGTCGATCATGATACTATTAATAGGATGGAATAATTATTTTTCATGTTGAATAGATGGTTGTATTAATTTGTTTAATATCAGATGTGCATTAACCTCCTTTTAGTGGTTATTCCCCTTGAGTAACCCTACAGGGAGTAGGGTTAGGGGAGACAGGGGAGATACGTCATTATTGATGGGCTTCTTGCTCTGGTTTTGCTCTGATTCCTTAGTTTATAGTACCTCTCTTATCTGCTTGGGATATTGTAATAGCCCCTGGGATATTAAAGTCCTATCTACCTATCTACAGTATGGTCTGCCGTAATTCTGTTGGGAATACTGTTTGATTCTGATGTAATGCAGCTGTAGAGGGACTGTTGTTTACAGAAATCCTATCTGAAAGACGTGTATTTTTTTCTCTTTGGTTTTAACGCGGCCTCTTTTTGCATGCTCTCCGAGGAGATTATGCTCTTTGTTGATAGCTGTAGTCCAGCAGGCCAAAAGCCAAGAATGGTATGTCTCAAACCCACTGCACTGTGCCCCATTCAAGTATGCAGACAGGTTAAAAAAAACGAAGAAGAAGAGAACGTTAAGTTCCCTGTCTACAGGCACAGGATTGGCCAGGCTTCAGAGGTTTTCTGACTGCTGAGCCGCTGTCCTACGTCCCTTTGAGCTGGGCTGACTGTACCTCGGTGTTTTGTCAGTCAAGGGTGCAAGTATAGTACATGGGCTCATATTATAAGAAGAAAAAAAATATGTCACATGGCCCAGTTTCCTCCCTGGACCTGTGCCCCTAAGATTTATGCGTAGGGGAATGAACTTGTGATCCTGTCTCTCCGTCTCGTATCAACCGATTCTCAGAGGACGAAACCTGCACAGCTCCCTCCGTGTGCCTTCATTTACAAGCATCCCAGGAGTGAGCCCCGGCCTACTATATTCATCAGCAAGGGAATACTGTACAGTGAGAGCTATACATACCTTATGAATAACACAGTATTATACAGTTCCTGTAATGTATTCAATTCAGTTGCAATTGTACGTTACAGTTCCTAGGAAAGCGATCATTCAATGTGTTATTTGGGTCCAGTGATGTTTTTAGTGAACGTGCGCTATAGCCTACTGTTCAAGAACAACTGGGCCGTTATCTTTTAATTCAAGGGTTACTCGCAGATACGGCATAGAAGCACTATTGCTACCGTGTAGTACTCATGGTCTTTTGAATAGCTCTGAATTATCAGTATACTTGTCAATTTAGTCATGAACAATGATTGATTCTTCTGTCTTCAGGTGCCAAGTTGTGGTGGGCCGATGACAACTTGGCCCAGTTGGGGACCGTCAGTAAGAGGGGCGGGCTGGACATGGTGGTTTTACGCAACAAGACCACGGGGATTGTTCACATGAAGGTGTATGACGAGGACAGCCAGACAGGTAATGCAAGGAGTATGACTGCTACTCAATGCTTTCACTCAGATCATGTCCTACCTCCTTTTAAAGCTTTGCTGTAACCTTTTGACTCGAAATTGCCACGTGCTTTGATCCTCTATTGAGTATGCACCAACATGGCTTTTTATTGTGTTTATGTGTGTTTCAGAAGAAATTGTCCTTTTTTTAATCCAACTGGCCAAAAAAGAATGGTTCTTCATTGAGATTCCGTGTAGCAGTTTTGTAGAGTCATTGGCAGTATCATCCATTTTATTGACAGGTCCAATAGAAGGATTGCTCTCGATCTCCGTCAGTATTTAAACATGGCAATTAAGGTGTCTTAAATGTAAATCTTTCAACTTCCTCCTCAATTCCTCTGACCGATTAGCTACTTCATTTCTCTTTTTTTTGACACAGACCACATGGGAGTATGGGCATGTCTCGTTAGTCTTCTCTCTCCCTCTCTCTTTCTATCTCTCTCACTCTCATCCTCTCTCTCTCTCTCTCTCACTCTCATCCTCTCTCTCTCTATCACTCACTCTCATCCTCTCTCTCTCTCTCACTCACTCATCCTCACTCTCACTCACTCACTCACTCACTCACTCTCATCACTCATCTCTCATCCTCTCTCTCTCTCTCTCTCTCTCTCTCACTCAGTCACTCCCTCTCACACACTGGGAGTGCAATGCTCTGTAATCTCATGAAAATACAGTGCCTAGCGAAAGTATTCGGCCCCCTTGAACTTTGCACATTTCAGGCTTCAAACATAAAGATATAAAACTGTATTTTTTTGTGAAGAATCACCAACAAGTAATGGGCATGTCTCGTTAGTCTTCTCTCTCCCTCTCTCTTTCTATCTCTCTCACTCTCATCCTCTCTCTCTCTCTCACTCTCATCCTCTCTCTCTCTATCACTCACTCTCATCCTCTCTCTCTCTCTCACTCACTCATCCTCTCTCTCTCTCTCTCTCTCTCTCTCTCACTCACTCACTCACTCACTCACTCACTCACTCACTCACTCACTCACTCACTCACTCACTCACTCACTCACTCTCATCTCTCTCTCTCTCTCTCTCTCTCTCTCTCTCTCTCTCTCTCTCTCTCTCACTCAGTCACTCCCTCTCACACACTGGGAGTGCTAATGCTGCCTTGGAAGTACTGTAATCTCATGAAAATACAGTGCCTAGCGAAAGTATTCGGCCCCCTTGAACTTTGCACATTTCAGGCTTCAAACATAAAGATATAAAACTGTATTTTTTTGTGAAGAATCACCAACAAGTGGGACACAATCATGAAGTGGAATGACATTTATTGGATATTTCAAACTTTTTTAACAAATCAAAAACTGAAAAATTGGGCGTGCAAAATTATTCAGCCCCCTTAAGTTAATACTTTGTAGCGCCACCTTTTGCTGCGATTTCAGCTGTAAGTCGCTTGGGGTATGTCTCTATCAGTTTTGCACATCGAGAGACTGACATTTTTTCCCATTCCTCCTTGCAAAACAGCTCGAGCTCAGTGAGGTTGGATGGAGAGCATTTGTGAACAGCAGTTTTCATTTCTTTCCACAGATTCTCGATTGGATTCAGGTCTGGACTTTGACTTGGCCATTCTAACACCTGGATATGTTTATTTTTGAACCATTCCATTGTAGATTTTGCTTTATGTTTTGGATCATTGTCTTGTTGGAAGACAAATCTCCGTCCCAGTCTCAGGTCTTTTGCAGACTCCATCAGATTTTCTTCCAGAATGGTCCTGTATTTGGCTCCATCCATCTTCCCATCAATTTTAACCATCTTCCCCGTCCCTGCTGAAGAAAAGCAGGCCCAAACCATGATGCTGCCACCACCATGTTTGACAGTGGGTATGGTGTGGTCAGGGTGATGAGTTGTGTTGCTTTTACGCCAAACATAACGTTTTGCATTGTTGCCAAAAAGTTCAATTTTGGTTTCATCTGACCAGAGCACCTTCTTCCACATGTTTGGTGTGTCTCCCAGGTGGCTTGTGGCAATCTTTAAACAACACTTTTTATGGATATCTTTAAGAAATGGCTTTCTTCTTGCCACTCTTCCATAAAGGCCAGATTTGTGCAATATACGACTGATTGTTGTCCTATGGACAGAGTCTCCCACCTCAGCTGTAGATCTCTGCAGTTCATCCAGAGTGATCATGGGCCTCTTGGCTGCATCTCTGATCAGTCTTCTCCTTGTATGAGCTGAAAGTTTAGAGGGACGGCCAGGTCTTGGTAGATTTGCAGTGGTCTGATACTCCTTCCATTTCATTATTATCGCTTGCACAGTGCTCCTTGGGATGTTTAAAGCTTGGGAAATCTTTTTGTATCCAAATCCGGCTTTAAACTTATTCACAACAGTATCTCGGACCTGCCTGGTGTGTTCCTTGTTCTTCATGATGTTCTCTGCGCTTTTAACGGACCTCTGAGACTATCACAGTGCAGGTGCATTTATACGGAGACTTCATTACACACATGTGGATTGTATTTATCATCATTAGTCATTTAGGTCAACATTGGATCATTCAGAGATCCTCACTGAACTTCTGGAGAGAGTTTGCTGCACTGAAAGTAAAGGGGCTGAATAATTTTGCACGCCCAATTTTTCAGTTTTTGATTTGTTAAAAAAGTTTGAAATATCCAATAAATGTCGTTCCACTTCATGATTGTGTCCCACTTGCTGTTGATTCTTCACAAAAGAAGACAGTTTTACATCTTTATGTTTGAAGCCTGAAATGTGGCAAAAGGTCGCAAAGTTCAAGGGGGCCGAATAGTTTCGCAAGACACTGTAATTGGAACGCAATGCAATGCAGATGTACTCGGTCTAACACTGCTTTTTCCCACCGTAATGCTCCGTTAAATAATAAGCATGTTGTCCTGCTGTGTCATTACTGCGTTGCTTCCTGAATGAATACACAGGCAATGGCCATGCTTACGTGTTAAATGTACAGTGTGATGTCTAATGTACACTGTTTGTTTACAGTGTAACGTACAATGTAACCTAACCATGTTCCACTGCTGTGCAGGGAGGAATCTCTGTCAGGACAACAATGGTGGCTGCTCTCAGCTCTGCTTCCCAACATCAGAGAGCACAAGGAGCTGTTTCTGTGCCACGGGCTACAACCTCCACTCTGATCGCATGTCATGTGATGGTACTGTACCGGCTTCTCATGGGAGTACATTGAACAGGGAACACAACATATGAAAACCATGATGTGAATCTGATTTGCCATGTACTGCAGATCCCACAGTGACATTGAAATATGGCTTTGTCTTTGAGCGTTGCTTTTTTTGTGTTTGAATGACTAGGGTCTTTCCTGATGTGATATGAAGGTTAGAATGACATTTTACACGCACAGTAGATGCCATATGGTTGATTGGTTTTGGCTTTGTGTTTGAACTTGAAGGCATAGGGTCTTTCCTGATGTACTCATTTCATGAGGGCATCAGGGGGATATCCCTGGACCCGAGTGATAACAGTGAAGCCTTGATGCCGGTGACCGGCTCAATGATGGCTGTGGGGATTGACTTCCATGCTGGTGAGTGTATTGGCATTGTTTTTTTGTGATTATTTGGACTATTCTTCCTGCTTCGGTTTGCAAATGAATCATTCTCATTTTTAAAATGTTTTTTTTAAATTAGAGTTTGAAAAAAACAAATGAAGGGAAGAACATTAATCCTTTTGAATTAATTGATTTCCCTAATAGGAAATGACACGTTATATTGGACAGACATGGGCTTGAACAGAATATCCAGAGTCAAGCGAGATCAGAGGTGGAGAGAGGACATTGTCACTAGTGGTATCGGCCGTGTGGAGGGGATTGCAGTGGACTGGATTGGAGGTAAATAGCCGATCTCTCAAAGTTAACCTTTACTTAAGGGAATACAATGTCAAGTTCAAAGTAGGACATGCAAGTAGTTGTGGTCAAAAACAGTGCCTTCAGAAAGTATTCAGACCCCTTGACTTTTTCCAAATTTTTGTTAATTTATAGCTTTTTCCACATCAATCTACACACCATACCCTATAATGACAAAGCCAAAACAGGTTTTTGACATTTTTGCTGATTTATTAAAAATAAACAACTGAAATATCACATCACAATATTCAGATCCTTTACTCAGTACTTTGTTGAACCACTTTTGGCAGTGATTACAGCTTGGAATTTTCGGTATGACGCTACAGGCTTGTCACAGATGTATTTGTGGAGTTTCTCCCATTATTCTCTGCATATCTTCTCAAGCTCTGTCAGGTTGGACGTGGAGCATTGCAGCACAGCTATTTTTAGGTCTCTCCAGAGATGTTTGATCAGGTTCAAGACCGGGCTCTGGCTGGGCCACTCAAGGACATTCAGAGACTTGTCCTGAACACATTCCTGCGTTGTCTTGGCTGTGTGCTTGGCTGTGTGCTTTGCTCTGTTCATCTTTGCCTTGATCCTGACGAGTCTCCTAGTCCCTGCCACTGAATAACATCCCCACATGAAGCTGCCACCACCATGCTTCACCGTAGGGATGGTGCCAGGTTTCCTCCAGACATGACGCTTGGCATTAAGGAAAATAGTTCAATCATGGTTTAATCAGACCAGATCATCTTGTTTCTCATGGTCTAAGAGTTTTTAGGTGCCTGTTGGCAAACTCCAAGTGGGCTGTCATGTGCCTTTTACTGAGGAGTGGCTTCCATCTGGTCACTCTACCATAAAGGCCTGAGTGGTGTAGTGCTACAGAGATTGTTGTCCTGGAAGGTTCTCTCATCTCCACAGAGGAACTCTAGGGCCAGCGGGTTCTTGGTCACCTCCCTGACCAAGGCCCTTCTCCTCCGATTGCTCAGTTTGGCCGGGCGGCCAGCTCTAGGAAGAGTCTTGGGGGTTACAAACTTATTCCATTTAAGAATGATGGAGGTCACTGTGTTCTTGGGGACCTTCAATGCTTCAGAAATTTGTTGGTACCCTTCCACAGATCTGTGCCTCGACACAATCCTGTCTCAGCATTCTACGGACAATTCCTTCGACCTCATGGCTTAGTTTTTGCTCCGACATGCACTGTCGACTATATAAGGTCCCACACCTTATATAGACAGGTGTGTGCCTTTCCAAATCATGTCCAATCAATTTAATTTACCACAGGTGGACTCCAATCAAGTTGTAGAAGCATCTCAAGGATGAACAATGGGAACAGGATGCACCTGAGCTCAATTTTGAGTCTCATAGGAAAGGGTCTGAATACTTACGTAAATAAGTTATTGTTATAAAAAAAAATGAATTAGCAAAAATGTCTAAAAACCTGTTTTCGCTTTGTCACTATAGGGTATTGTGTGTGGATTACTCTGGATTTTTTTATTTAGACCATTTTAGAATAAATCTGTAATGTAACAAAATGTGGAAAAAGTCAAGGGATCTGAATACTTTCCGAAGGCACTGTATATTGGCACCCTTACACGATTCACTATTTCTTCTGAAATAAGTTAACATTTTTTACATTTTTACATTGTTCACACGTATTTGTTTGATTTGCAACCACACAGGACTAAGAAAAAATATATCCAAATAATATTTTTCACTTTGCCTGGACAAAAATTTTCAGAATTAAAATGAATTTGTTTAGAGGCAGCTGATTCTCGTTTACAGTGTTAACGTCCTACCTGTGGTAAGTTGCAGGAGGATACACAGTAAAAAATAGCAGTTCAACCACAAAAAAAGACAACAGAGCATTCTGCTCCATTGTAAAGTGCAAGGGTGCCAATATATTCGACTGCAACTGTAGGACATACAGAGAGACAAGAGCCATAGGACATACTTCTCAAGTAAGACATACATCAAATGTAATGAATTGACTCACTTGTAATGCAATGGTTGAACACTGTACAAAGTCATGTTTGTGTTGTTTACTAGGTAATATCTATTGGACGGACCATGGCTTCAACATCATCGAGGTTGCTCGACTCAGTGGCTTGTACCGAGCCGTGGTGATAGCTGAAGGACTTGACCAGCCCAAAGCCATTGCTGTGCACCCGGTGAAAGGGTGTGTACAGTCTTTCATTTCAGTCAACACTTTAACCACCCGCTTGGTATGTAATGAACACATCCTAGCTACATAATGTATTCCCAAGAAATGGCCACCAAATAACCAATGTTCTAATTGATTTTGAGAGCCAGTAATAATGAACGTCGTAAAACGATCTTTGCAAGATTATATAGTAGAATGATATAATTACAATTAATATAATTATTAATTATTGTTGCCTTTAGAAATATTTACACCCCTTGATTTTTCCCTACATTGTGTCAGCATCCAAGGGACTGCCAACTCAGGGCTACTGGCCGTGGCTCTCTCGGGAGTACACTTTTATGTCCGATGGCATACTGGACTTTTCAATTAAGTTTTTTGTTGTTGGTTATTTTAATTACATTTTTAAATGCTGTAGAATTGTATGCATTCACCATTGTGGACTGTACGATCAATTTGGGGTTTTATGTCATGTTTTTATTTTATGTGTCTGTCTAAACAGTATTTCTATCTCAACTCTGTGCAAAGTGTTTTCAAATCTCAGGCTCTTGGATATATTTACATCTCCAGCTGACTCATGGATAGACTTAACATGTTTAGAGAACTTACAATGTAAAAAACATTGATTTTGTGTACCTACAGTAGAGCCACTTGAAAGCCACTGATATAAAATATGTTTTGAAGTCTACTGATAAGATAATGACCTACTCTTGTGCCCCAAACAAAACCAAAGTAATTAAGAGGAATCTTCATATGAAGGTGGGGGTCTCTGGGGGAGACATTGATGAACAGTATTGTTATACCTCTGTTACTATTAATGGCACTACATTTTGTTTGTCCGCCATTTACGCAACAAATGCTTTTGATAAATCTTTTTTTGAAGACCTGAAGCTTAAATTGTTAGACTTCCCAGACTCAGTGACCATCCTTGGGGGAGATTTTCACTTGACTCTAGATCCTACTATTAATATCACCAGTACTAATATCTTGGCACTCTGGGCACCTTCAAATTCTATTAAGACCTTTTTAGATGACATGAACACTGTGGATGCCTGGCCCCTAAGAAATCCTTGTACTAGAGATGATCTAATTTTCTCCCCATCATCAGTCTTTCTCACCAATTGATTATGTCTTCACCTCCCCTGTGTTTCTGAAATGTACATCCCATGCAGAGATTCAACTATGCTGTTATCTGACCATTCTCCATTATTGATTTATTTGGAGATTTCTCCAGTATTCACAGGTTTTAAGAGATGGCGTTTCAGTGTTTTTCTTTTGCAGGGTAGGGAATTCTTAAACTACATTATTGATATCTTACAAAGTGGGATTCAATTGATTTAATTAAATTGATTCAATCTACAACAAAATACTCATGTCAAAGTGGAAGAAAAAACTAATTTGAACGTTTATAAAAATCATGAATAATAAAACACTAATATACAGTCGTGGCCAAAGGTTTTGAGAATGACACAAATATTAATTTCTACAAAGTTTGCTGCTTCAGTGTCTTTAGATATTTTTGTCAAATGTTACTATGGAATACTGAAGTATAATTACAAGCATTTCGACTGTACAATGTTGTTGATCTATCCTCAGTTGTCTCATATCACAAACTCTGTAACTGTTTGAAAATCACCATTGGCCTTGTGGTGAAATCGCTGAGCAGTTTCCTTCCTCTCCGGCATGCAACTTATTATTTGATTATTATTATTATTATTATTATTTGTTAAGCACATTTTTTACTCGTGGACTTATTTAGGCTTGCCATAACAAAGGGGTTGAATTCTTATTGACTCAAGATATTTCAGCTTTACATTTTTCAATCATTTCAAAACATTTCAACAACAAAATACTCTACTTTGACATTATGGGGTATTGTCGATCAGTCACACAAAATATAAATGTAATCCATTTTAAATTCAGGCTGTAACACAACAAAATGTACAGACGACATCAAGCAATTACCAGCCAATAAAATCTAAACTCTCCACCCTTCATCCAAAGCAAACCATGAAGTATAAATACAGTATTTCTCCACTCTCTGCATTAATAACTGACTACACTGTCTCACATGTTCAGCTTCTCAATCATTAATAACAGGAAAAGAAAGGACGGGTCCATTTCCCCACATCAGCTTAGACTGCAGGGCATTTTCCTATTGATTCCTCCCCTGATGAGAGATGCTAATGAACCAGGATAAGCAGCTGAGGAGAATAGAGATGAGTCTACTGGCGCTGTGTGTGTCTACTGTCACAGCTTGTGCCTCACCTGCACCGGGCTAATTAATGTTGTCTCCCTCTAACCCCTATTATTCACAACATTGTATGCATGCATTCCCCTGAGGTCTCATGAAGTGAGAGAGATCTTTATGTGGCAATCACGCTGATTGCTTAAATTAAAGCCAATATAGAAATATGTCAACAACTGGCCCCCTATGGATATTCGATTTTGTGTGAGGGGATTTGGAACCAGAGCATACTGTCATGTTGTTTTTTAAAATGATTTATAATTGGTGCGTTCACAGTTAGTAAGCCATAACCGTTGGAACGTCGATCAACTGCTTGCTTCAATATTAGTATTCTGAAAGGGAGTTGAACATGTCTACTCCCCTGTCCATCCAAGGAGTTGAGCCTCCTTGAGTTATCCATTGATACTGTTATGGCCCTGCGATTCTTTTTGCCAGCTCTGACGCTTAAAGTATTGCCGTCTGTTTTTCTGGCTTGTGCCGTGTACACGTTTGTTTACTGACGTGCTGCTTATTGTATTGATGTCATTTTCGTCACGTGCCTGTTTGTCTAATACTTCTGTGTTGATGCTGCTGACTTGGTCCAGTTCTATCTTGAAAAATAGATCTTTATCGCAACTAGACACCCCCCCCAAAAAAAATGGTCTACCAATTATGAACAGTACTCATTAGATCAACCCAAAGCATTTCCTGTCAAAGTATGAGGTGACTGTAAAGTATGAGCATTGTTTGTGGGTGCTGGTGGCTGTGGACTCTTCTTACCCTTCTGTTGTCCTCTTGGCCAGGTTTCTGTTCTGGACAGAATGGGGCCAGAGCCCCTGCATCTGTCGGGCCCGGCTGGATGGATCAGACCAAGTAATTCTGGTCAACTCTGGAATAGCATGGCCCAATGGGATCTCCATAGACTATGAGGTATATTTAAGCAATAAGGCCGAAGGAGGTGTTGTATATGGCCAATAAACCATGGCTAAGGGCTGTTCTTAGGCACGACACAATGCAGAGTACCTGGATACAGCCCTTAATCTTGGTACTGTATATTGGCCATATATCACAAGCTCCCGAGGTGTCGTATTGCTATTATAAACTGCCTACCAACGTAATTAGAACAGTAAACAGTATTTTTTTTGTCATATCCGTGGTATACGGTCTGATATACCTGTCCGCCAATCAGCATTCAGGGCTCGAACCACCCAGTTTATATAATAGATTAATTAATGCCATTTAGCAGATGCTTTTATCCCAAATATCTTATATACGGTATATTTCCAAAGTTATTGGCACCCTTGATAAAGATGAGCAAAAAAGACTGTAGAAAATAAATAATACAAATATCGAGCTATATTATATGCAAAAAGAATATTATATTATTTCAAAGTAATGCAATTGCTCAGAGAAAGAGATTTTGTTGAACAAGTAAATAAAACATCTAAAAAAAGATTACTGTCAGAGTTATTGGCAATCAGTGGGTGCAGCAGGTATTGTAGTATTTGGGATCCGAGCGGGAATCGAATCCATGATGTTGATGTTGCTGGCTCCACACTCTTCCCCACTGAGTCAAACAGGAGGACCAGGTGTTTTTGTCCCCCAGAGAGTACACACAGCCCTTTAGCCTCCCCCTGATCCTCTTGGCTGAGGTGGCGTTACACTCTGCTCTGTGTTATCTTTTTATAGCGATACTCTTCCCACCATCATATACCTGAAGTTTATTTTCTCCACATTGTACTCTAGGAAAATAAATTATATTGGTGCGACGCCCGCGCCGACAAGATAGAACGGATCAGCCTTGAGAGCGGAGAGGACCGGGAGGTAGTACTGTCATCCTCAGCCAGCAACACAGCGGATCTCTTTTCAATGGCCGTCTATGGGCCTTACATATACTGGGCTGACAGGTAATTTATTCCTCCGTAAATGTTACAGTATAGTACAGTCTCTCCAAACGGGCTCCAAAGGAGCCTTCGCCAGCTGCTCTACCCTTGTTGAATTAACCACCTGCACCACAAGGTCACTTGAAATAACAATGTAATTGGCAGAGAAAAAGGCAGGAAAAGGGAGAAAAGACACCGTCTCTCTATTTAAATTGTGCGTACCTACTTCAATGTCATCCACAAGGGTAGCTCGGTCCAGTCACCTTTCTGTCAGACCAGCTGCCTAGCATATTTTAGCTTCTGTCTCGTGTCATTTAATGAGTTCTTCTGTTTTAATTAGTCAAGGGCCATTGATTATCCCCGTGTCAAACTTTCTGTTACCTGGTGTCAAACTCCCTCCTCCTCTTCCTGTTTGTGTGTGTGTGTGTGTGTGTGTGTGTGTGTGTGTGTGTGTGTGTGTGTGTGTGTGTGTGTGTGTGTGTGTGTGTGTGTGTGTGTGTGTGTGTGTGTGTGTGTGTGTGTGTGTGTGTAGGGCTCATGCCAATGGCTCCATTCGCCGAGGTGTCAAGAGTTATGCAATGGAGGGAGCCATGACTCTGAGGAGTGGCCTGGGGGTCAACCTGAACGATGTCAAAGTCTTTAACCGAGGACGGGAGAAAGGTTGAGGTTTCAACTTCATTATCACATCTGTATTATTTTAATGTTCTTACCAGCTGTCAGTACCTACGGTTGTTAAGTGTTCTAGAATCGACCTGAGATTAAAGGGCCAATCAGCAGTTGAAACAGTAACAAATTCATAAACAGAGCTACGTATGCAAGGATATCCATGATATCAAAATTAGAGTTTAACCATGTTTTATTTACATTTATATTGTTTACAAACATTGGAGTAAAAAAAAAACGTATATTTTGGTGTTCTGTTAAACTAAGCTCGTGAGGTATTTATTTAGAAGTTTTCAAGAATCAAGGTACAAATAATTCATTAATAAGTCCAGAAATGGATGCAGCAACTGCTGTTTGCCCCTTTAACGTGAAAGTTTTGCAACCTCTTGCAATACAGAAACCTAATATCTGCATATTGACTAACATTGATACTGCAATATGACTGCAACTTCATAATGGAATCTTATTCCTTATGACCCTGTGTTGACTTTTGACCCTGCTGTTGACTTTCTTACAGGAACCAACCCGTGTGGCCAGAACAATGGAGGCTGCCATCAGCTGTGTTTCCACCTGGGCAGTGGGAGGAGGACGTGTTCCTGTGCTCACGGCTACCTAGCTAAAGGTCATCAGTGATCTGTTGTGTTTTTATGTTCATTTATTCATCTCTTTTATAGCCTCTTGTTTGATTTTTGTATTCTGTCATTTATAGTTATTTTACTGTTAAGAGTGTAGCGATTTTAAATGCACTTAAGAAATGTTATTCTATTTTTGTAAAAAAAAATTCACGTCAAATGTTTCAAGGGTTCAATTATATAATCATTGTCATTTGATTAGACGGTCTCAGCTGTCACCAGTACGATGGCTACCTTCTCTTCTCTGAGAGGTCGATCCTGAGGAGCATCCACCTATCAGACGACAGTGACCTCAACTCTCCCATCAGGCCCTATGAGAACCCTGCCTACTTCAAGAATGTGATAGCGCTGGCCTTTCATCACCGACAACAGAACTCTGGAGGCACCAACCGGATTTTCTATAGTGACGTTCACTTTGGGAATATACAGGTTGTCAATGACGACTGGACTGGACGGAGAGTGATCGTTGAGAGTAAGTGTGGTATTTGTTTGTCTGCTCATTTATCCATTACTAAATGAATTACTTACAGTTTGAAAAGCTGACAACAGTTGGTTAATCTACAGATGTAGGATCTTAATATGAGCCAGTTTGCTACAGGAGGAAAATAATCCTGCTAACAACAGGACATTTTTTTTGTGAGGGCAAATCAAGTCTGACATTTCAAAGTGGAAATGACAAACTGTAGAAGCCTTTTTAAACCTCAAATACACTGCTGTGCAGGAAAATTCTAAGCAACAAAAGAGTGATTAAGATCCTACATCTGTAGCAAAGAGTAACGGGGAAGTGGAAACCCCTTGTAGAATGTACTTGCATTCACTTCTCACCTTTCACATTGGATGCGTTCATTATTTTATTTCGGCGCCATAGCTTCCTCCCTGCCTTTAGAAAGATGAGAGAGAAGACTGATGAGCAAGTAAAGCTGCTGTTTCAAGTAGTGAACATTTATTTCCCCCAATTTCAAAGGTCTTCAACTCTCCATTGACAAGAGCTCAAACTGTTACTTGGAGTGTGAAACCAGAGGGATCCCACATAATCTGACTGCCTTTCATCTACCACTGATGTCAACATTTAGAGACCGACTCAAGCCTCTTTTGTACGTCTCTGACAGAAACTCTGATCTTTTGCCACTTCTACTTTCATTTGCTTGCTGACAGAAGTGTTAAAACTATCAAAGACTGCATTGTACAGCAAGATGAGATGTCAGTTGCAATGATTTTTAGAAGTGATACAGTAAATGTTGTCTCGTTCTACGGGAGTTGTATATGATGAAAGGAATGCTATATAGAGAAGCTGTAGGTGTATTAATATTGTATAAGCCATTTAGCAGACACTTTTATCCCAAGACTTACAGTCATACATGCATACATTTTACATACGGGTCATCCGGGGAATTGAACCCACTATCCTGGTGTTGCAAGGGCTGTGATCTACCAACTGTGCTCGAGACGACCAGGATTTGGTGTAGGTGTATAAAAGGGTTGGCCTGAGACTTGCTGTGAGCAGGTGAGGAGTGTGGCTGGTAGTTGGTATTGGCATTTCCTCTCATACAGGGGGGTTAATCCATCTTCGTTTGCAGCCAACTGTAATAGGTGATGGATGGCAAACAGGAAGTGATGTGATGACCCCTTCTGTCCCCACTGTAAATCACTCCGCAAAAACTTCAAACACGTTAAATCAGTTCCAACATAACACCTGGTCTTTTCACACTGTCAGGGACAGCTGACAACTACTGGAATTTCCTTTCACTTTTTTTTCTGCATTCTAATTCCAATTCTGTCCAACAATCATCACAATATATGTATTTAATTCCTGTTTCTTTCTGATGTGCATGTAACAGTATAGTTTCCATCTCTCTCCTTGCCCCAACCTGGGCTCGAACCAGGGACCCTCTGCACACATCGATGAGAGCCACCCTTGAAGCATTGTTACCCATTGCTCCACAAAAGCCACGGCCCTTGCAGAGCAAGGGGAACTACTTCAAGGTCTCAGAGCGAGTGACGTCACCAATTGAAACGCTATTAGCGCGCACCACTGCTAACTAGCTAGTCATTTCACATCGGTTACACTCACCCCCCTTTTGCGCAGCTACCAGTGATCCGGGTCAACAGCATCAATGTAGCAGTATAGCTTCCGTCCCTCTCCTCGCCCCTACCTGGGTTAAAACCATGGACCCTCTGCACACAGACAACAGTCACCCTTGAAGCATCGTTACCCATCGCGCCACAAAAGCCGCGGTCATCACAGAGCAAGGGGAGCAACTACTTCAAGGTCTCAGAGCGAGTGACGTCACCGATTGAAATGCTAATAGCGCGCACCACCGCTAACTAGCTAGCCATTTCACACCGGTTACATACAAACATAAGAAATAGAGGAAAATAGAATATTAATAGACAGCAACTAAAACAACAGGAAAATGGTCTTATTATTCTATAACATTTTTGAGCCCAGAACGATAAATACTGTGATTAAATACACTACATGACCATAAGTATGTGGACACCCTTGTTGAAAATCTCATTCCAAAATCATGAGCATTAATATGGAGTTGGTCCCCCCCTTTTCTGCTATAACAGCCTCAACTCTTCTGGGAAGGCTTTCCACTAGATATTGGAACATTGATGAGGGGACTTGCTTCCATTTAGCCACAAGAGCATTAGAGAGGTCAGGCACTGATGTTGGGAGATTAGTGCTGGCTCGCAGTCGGCGTTCCAATTCATCCCAAAGGTTTTCGAAGATGAGGTCAGGGCTCTTCCCCAAACTGTTACCACAAAGTTGGAAGCACAGAATCATTTAAAATGTAATTGCATGCTGTAGCATTAAGATTTCCCTTCACTAGAACTAAGGGGACGAGCCCGAACCATGAAAAACAACCCCAGACCATTGTTCCTCCTCCACCAAACCTTACAGTTGGCATTCGGGGCAGGTAGCATTCTCCTGGCATCCGCCAAAACCAGAATTATCCATCAGACTGCCAGATGGGGCATGTGATTTATCACTCCAGAGAATGCGTTTCCACTGCTCCAGAGACCAATTGTGGCGAGCTTTACACCACTCCAGCCGACACTTGGCATTGTGCATGGTGATGTTAGAGTTGTATGCGGTTGCTCTGCCATGGAAACCACTTTCATGAATCTCCCGACAGTTATTGTGCTGACTTTTCTTCCAGTGGCAGATTGGAACTTGGTAGTGAGTGTTGCAACCGAGGACAGACCATTTTTATACTTTATGCGCTTCAGCACTTGCCGGTCCCATTCTGTGAGCTTGTGTGGCCTACCACTTTGCGGCTGAGCCGTTGTTGCTCCTAGACGTTTCCACTTTACAATAACATCACTTGCAGTTGACAGGGTGCAGCTGTAGCAGGGCAGAAATTTTAAGAACTTACTTGTTGGAAAGGTGGCATTCTATGTTGTGCTACGTTGAAAACATGACTCATATGGTGGGGACTTAAAACTTCCGTTTGCTTCAGTTTGGCTGGTGCCTATAGGCGAACCGAACGAGTGTGCTCACATACCCCGTTAAAAGACCTTCATTTTAAAAATGAGAAAAAACAGTAATTGCAATGTTTTGTCCATATTGAGACGCCAATAGTCAGAATGAATCTAAGATAACAAAAAAATATCTGTCATTCATTTTGACGTTTCTTCAGAGGAGATGTTAGTCACGCAATTTTGCAGTATTACTCAATGAAAATGTTTTCACGAAAACAAGTCGTCTCTTGTTGAATGACAACAACCACTTCATTGAAGAATCCCCACTGTTGACCAATCACCGACGAAGGGGCGTAGATTTCAGCTACCGACTTCAGCTTGCCTCGAGAGACAAAATGTGAACGAACAGCCCCAAAAGAACTTGCCGAAGACCAAAACAAACAAAATCGTCATCATAATATATGCACAAAAAATGTCATCATAATATATGCACAAACTGTTACGAACTCTTTCAGATGGGAAGCACGAGGATGCCTTTACTCTCATCCTATATAGACATCAGTGGCGTTCAGTGCCCTTTAAGATAAAGGAGGACCATTTTATTTTCATGAGCATGGCTTTATTTCTATTACAGCATATTAGATGACTGTCATTCATATTCCATTCAGGTCAATGTAACAGCGATAGGTTTATTCTACTACATGATACTCAAATTTTCCCTATACCCATGTTGTATTCCTTCTGGCCTCGATGTGCTCTCCTCCTCTCACCTTGTCCCTTCGCGTGAGGACTTCAATGTACATCACACCAGCTGTATGTGACCAGGCGAAATAACCTTTCCAAGCCAAACTGCTACACACGACTGACATCGTTGTCACCATATTAGCTAAAGTAACGTCATGGTTAGCATAGCTAGTAGAACTAACACGTTAGTAAACCTGCTACAATCTCACAGTAGCATTACAGTGTACAGTCAGTGTGCAGTCAGTGTACAGTCAATTTGTAAAACCAAAAGCTCACCTTGACTTAGAAGAGTTCAAGGGTTGTGTTGGAAAGGCATAGCCAGCTAGCTAACACAACATCCCTCTGTTTGAGCCAGGTGTTTCAGTAGGCTAAACTAGTTAGCTGCATTTGCTAGCTAAGTATTTGAAGCTGAAAGTGACAAAAAAAACTCTCTCTTTTTCTCTCTTGCTTCTCCTTCATTTTGGAAGAAATTAATTTAACTGTTCAACTACTGCCTTTCTCTCTCTCTCCATGAGTCAGCTACTCACCACATGTTATGCACTGTAGTGCTAACTAGCTGTAGATTATGCTTTCAGAACTATATTAATTATCTGATCCTTTGATTGGGTGGACAACATGTCAGTTCATGCTGCAAGAACTCTGATAGGTTGGATGACATCCTCCGGAAGTTGTCATAATTACTGCATAAGTCTATGGAAGGGGGTGTGAACAATGAGCCTCCTAGGTTTTGTATTGACGTCAATCTACCCAGAGGAGGACGAAAGCTAGCTGTCCTCCGGCTACACCATGGTGTTATCCTATAGGGGGCTGTTGAGGCTACTGTAAACCTTTGCAAACTGTAAACCTTTGCAGAAATATTTTATGAAATTCACTGAGGAGGGATGGCCCTCCCCTTCTTCCTCTGAGGAGCCTCCACTGATAGACATACAGTGAATATCAATGCCAATAGATGAATATGACATTTCTTCTGTATGTCCATCTGATCCAGTGTTTTAGGAGGAATCAGGTGAACACACACACACACACACACACACACACACACACACACACACACACACACACACACACACACACACACACACACACACACACACACACACACACACACACACACACACACACAGAGGTCTGTAGTTCCCTAATGCACATAGACAGCAGATCCCCATCACCCCATAGCCCCTGTAGCTTCACTGTAGTAGGCTAGGCTCCATGCTGACTTGGCTCAAATATATCTGACTGACCAGAAACGGGGAAGGAAGATCCATCAAAATAACTGAGGGGGTTGGATGTTGGAGAGGAAAGGGCATAATGGTTGCACTTAAAGGAGGCTGGAGAAAGCACCAGCACTAGTGCTATTTAATGATAAACTAATATGATATTTAAGTATCTCCTAAAATAATATTTTTGTCATCCATATAGGCCTATCCCATGTCCAAACAAGTGTGTGATTTTACGCTATTTGCAGAATTTGTTTGTTTAAAGATTTCATAGTGGTGTTGCTTGTTTGTATACTGGCTGTATTCTCAATTCTTTG
Organism: Oncorhynchus masou masou; assembly: GCF_036934945.1. Classification (NCBI taxonomy): domain Eukaryota; kingdom Metazoa; phylum Chordata; class Actinopteri; order Salmoniformes; family Salmonidae; genus Oncorhynchus; species Oncorhynchus masou. The sequence goes on along the minus strand of NC_088218.1, from coordinate 25,239,357 downwards.
TATTACTTTTCCTTTTTTTACTGGTAGTAACTGTAGATTTGTATGTCCTAGTTTGTGCTGTTGTCCCGTCTGAATGTGAAACAGTGAGCAGCTGTGACACAGCACCACAGTCTTCTATTGTTAATCTCTTAGCACAGTGGGACATTTTTACACCTGCCTAGGCTCGTTAGGTTCAATTCAAATGAGTTTGGCATTGATTTATCTTTTAGGAAGAAACTCTACAATTCGGTACCGCAAAATATGAAATAATGGGGATATATTCACAGGGATATCTAGGTGTATCCCAATGAAGGTTATTCACATTCAGACCCAACCGGTTTGAAATCAAAGCGTTCAGAGTGTTGATCGCTACCCAGTACCACTGAATTCCTTCACGCCTAAATGCGTTATGTGGAAACCTTCATGACACCACCACATGAGACAACTTTTACAAGACGTGCAAGATATCTCAATATATACATACTACCATTCAAAAGCTTGGGGTCACTTAGAAATGTCCTTGTTTTCCATGAAAACATAGTACATGAAATTAGTTGTAAACTGAATAGGAAATATAGTCAAGATGTTGACAAGGATATAAATGTTTTTCAACTGAAATAATAATTGTGTCCTTCAAACTTTGCCTTCATCAAATAAACCTCTATTTGAAGCAATTACAACCGTGCAGACCTACAGCATTCTACTCTAGTTGTCAATTTGTTGAAATCTGAAGAGATTTCACCCAATGCTTCCTGAAGCACCTCCCACAAGTTGGATTGGCTTGATGGGCACTTCTTACGTACCATACGGTCAAGCTGCTCCCACAACAGCTCAATAGAGTCGAGATCAGGTTTCTGTGCTGGCCACTCCATTATAGACAGAATACCAGCTGACTGCTTCTTCCTTAAATAGTTCTTGCATAGTTTTCTTGCATAGTTAGTTTTACTTTTCCTGTTGTAGGAGAAAATTGGCTCCAATTAAGCATCGTCCACAGGATATGGCGTTGGAAAATGGATTGATAGCCTTCCTTCTTCAAGATCCCTTTTACCCTGTACAAATATCCCACTTTACCACCACCAAAGCACCACATTGCAAAGCATCACATTGCTTCCACCATGCATGACAGCACTCCTCCAGCATCTTTTCATTTTTTCCGCGTCTCACGGATGTTCTTCTTTGTGATCCGAAAACCTCAAACCTGGATTGGTCTGTCCATAACACTTTTTTCCCCATCTTCCTCTGTCCAGTGTCTAAGTTCTTTTGCCCATCTTAATCGTTTCTTTTTTCTTTCTTTTTGTTGTTGTATTTTTCACCCTTTTTTTCTCCCCAATTTCATGGTATCCAATTGGTAGTAGTTACAGTCTTGTCTCACCGCTGCAACTCTCGTACGGACTCATGAGAGGCAAAGGTCGAGAGCCATGCGTCCTCCGAAACACAACCCAACCAAGCCACACTGCTTCTTGACACAATGCCCATCAAACCAGGAAGCCAGCCGCACCAATGTGTCGGAGGAACCTGGCGACCGTGTCAGCGTGCACTGTGCCCGGCCTGCCACAGGAGTCACTACTGCGCGATGAGACAAGGTTATCCCTGCCGGCCAAACCCTCCCTAACCCGGACGACGCTGGTCCAATTGTGCGACATGGGCCTCCCGGTCGCGGCCGGCTGCGACAGAGCCTGGTCTCGAACCTAGAATCTCTAGTGGCACAGCTAGCACTGCGAGGCAGTGCCTTAGACCACTCCGCCACCTGGGAGGCCTTAATCCTTTCTTTTTATTGGCCCGTCTGAAATATGGCTTTTTTCTGCCTAGGCCAGCATCCCAGAGTCACCTCTTCACTGTTGACATTGAGACTGGTGTTTTGCAGGTACTATTTAATGAAGCTGCCAGTTGAGGACTTGTGAGGCATCTGTTTCTCAAACTAGACACTATAATGTACTTGTCCTCTTTCTCAGTTGTGCACCGGAACCTCCCACTCCTCTTTCGATTCTGGTTAGGGCCAGTTTGTTCTGTGAAGGGAGTAGTACACAATGTTGGATGAGATCTTCAGTTTCTTGGCAATTTCTTGAATGGAATAGCCTTCATTTCTCAGAACAAGAATAGACTGAGGAATTTCAGAAGAAAATCTTTGTTTCTGGGCATTTTGAGCCTGAAATCGAACCCACAAATGCTGATGCTCCAAATACTCAAGTAGTCTAAAGAAGGCCAGTTTTATTGCTTCTTTAATCATCACAACAGTTTTCAGCTGTGCTAACATAATTGCAAAATGGTTTACTAATGATCAATTAGCCTTTTAAAATGATAAACTTGGATTAGCTAACACAACATGCCATTGTAACACAGGAGTGAAGGTTGCTGATAATAGGCCTCTGTACGCCTATGTAGATATTCCATTTAAAAAATCTGCCGTTTCCAGCTACAATAGTCATTTACAACATTAACAATGTCTACACTGTATTTCTTATCAATTTGATGGTATTTCAATGGACAAAAATGTTACTTTTCTTTCAAAAACAAGGACATTTCTAAGTGACCCCAAACTTTTGAACGGTAGTATACATTTTTTCTTACTTTACCATGAAAGAAAAGACTAATCCGCTCACTGTGTTTGACTGTATCACGTGTGTTTGTTGAGCTCTTCTTACTCAAGCAAATGTCAGATTAGTGTTATTCAGTATTTGTCAATGTTATATTCAGTGTTATAAACTGGGTGGTAGGAGCCCTGAATGCTGATTGGCTGAAAGCTGTGGTATATTAGACCGTACACTATGGGTATGACAAAAAATAACCTTTAACTATTTTAATTATGTTGGTAATCAGTGTATAATAGCAATAAGGCACCTCAGGATTTTGGTATATGGCCAATACATCACGGCTAACCACGGCTTACTGCCTAAGAACAGCTCTTAGCCATGATATATTGGCAATATATCACACCTCCTGTGACTTATTGCTTAATTATATCATTGTTATTGTTGCCGTGTAGATGTGGGGTCAGTAGAGGGCCTGGCGTACCATGGAGCCTGGGACTCGCTTTATTGGACCAGCTCCACCACAGCCACCGTCAGCAGGCACAGCCTGGACCAGAGTCTCCCCGGGGCCTTCACCAGAGAGGCTGTGGTCACACTGGCAGAGGAAGACCACCCACATAACCTGGCTCTGGAGGAGTGTCAGAAGTAGGTGTTAAACCTTCACTGCTCCTAATGTCTTACACAGGCCCTTAGTGGCCTACATTAGATGCTCACTTGGGTATATGGTTTGTGTTATGTACTCGGTTAGCAAATCTGTTGAAAACTTCTGCTATCAGGGGAATGAGGTTTATAACTGCTCTGGGGAAGTGTCAGGAGTGCTCTATCATCATTCATTACTGATCCTAATGTCTTACAGTGGATGGTTCTTTTAGGTTTTCTTTGCCTCCCTTCTTTTCCCTTATTTTCCTTGACAAGAACATGAGATAGTCTTAAAAACGCCACAAAATTATTTTGCTCTAGAATGTGAGGATGGGAACATGTTCATATCTTTAGAAAATAGAGAAAGAAGACGTAGATTTGCGTTTCCCTGGAGAATGGAAATAATCATTCAGTGTAGACATTGGATGTTTACTATACATTTGTAATGAACACAAGGGGAGACAAAGCTGGTTTCAAGTGCAGGGTGCAGCAGGTGTTTATTGCAAAGGACCACAGGAGGAGGCAGGTAGCTGGGTCCAGGGGCAGTCAGGGAAAAGGCTAGTAAAGTAGACCGGGAGATCCGGCCATAGGTAGATAACAGGAAATCTGATAAGCTAAAGTACAGGCAGGGACAAGTAAATCACGGGGAAAAACAGAGCTCTGAAAGACGTGTGTCACAAAGCAAACAATACCTCACAGTGATGGGGTGCAAAGAACTGAACTAAATAGTGTGTGGTAATGGCATACAAGTGTGTGAACAGGTGATTAGAATTCAGGTGATTGGGATCTGGAGAGTGAGCTGCTTTCAGGAGATCTAGGTGCTTGAGAGGGTGAGCTTCTGTGAAAGTCTCAATAGTGTTTTTGTTTTCACCGCTGATGCAGCCTGATGTTCTGGACGAACTGGAATGAACTGCACCCCAGCATTATGAGATCCACCCTGTCAGGGAACAATATCCAGAGTGTCATCACCACAGACATCCTCACACCTAATGGACTCACCATCGACCACACCGCCGAGAAACTCTTCTACTCGGATGGCAGTCTGGGAAAGATTGAACGATGTGAATATGATGGCTCACACAGATATGTAAGGAGAGATAAATATATATAGTTATATATACACGGTATGTTATTCTGAATAGAATGATTAAGTCACATCTTGTACACTCTTAGAAAAAAAAGGTGCTATCAAGAACCTAAAAGGGTTCTTCGGCTGTCCCCACAGGAAAACCCCTTGAAGAACCCTTTACAGGTGCTTGTACCCTTTTTGTTCCAGATAGAACCCTTTTGGAACCCTTTTTTCTAAGAGTGCACCATCAGATTTTGAAATGATTCCAGCTGTCTCATACCTCTTCTCATGCCTGAGTATGTGACGTCCAAGGTTCTGTTGATGTATTTCAACCTAAATGAATATGACTTAACAAATGACTAAAAACATGAGCATAAAACCAATTTAACACCATTTTCTCCTTATGTTCAATCTGTAGGTAATTATGAAGTCAGGTCCAGGAACCTTCTTTGGCCTGGCTATCTATGGGAACTTCCTGTTCTGGTCTGATTGGGTACGGAGAGCGGTGGTACGCTCCAATAAGTACACAGGTGGCGACATTAAGGTCCTCAGAGCCGACATCCCCCACCAGCCAATGGGAATTGTTGCAGTTTCCAACAATACCAACAATTGTAAGTGAATTCTATACAGTACATCAAAGCACAACTCACTTGTCAACATGGAATCTTCTATACATTGTCTAAAATATACACACAAAATGTGGTATTTTGTGAGTAGACTATTTTGCAATTGTGTGTGATAAAATGTAACTGCAGCCTGTGATGGTTTGCATGTGGTTACAACCCTGTGTAGCTGTGTTTGACCATTTGGCATGAACATTATGCAGTACTTCCTATAGACCCAGCTATCCTCCCTGATTAATTACCACTCAATGTAAATCTGCTATTGAATAAACAACTCCAAAAATCCCAACCTCCAGTGCCACAGGCTATCCCATGTTGTCTGGCCTGTGCTTCAGTGAAGCCCAAGTTTGGCACAGCGCTTCAGCTGAATCTGTACCATTCGAGCAGAGAAATATATTCTCTCTCTCTCTCTCTCTCTCTCTCTCTCTCTCTCTCTCTCTCGAGTGAGCAGACGTGTGTGTGTACTAAGGGGGCAGCATGATGGCATGGTTTATAGCTTACCGCTCCATTCCACTGTTCAAGCCAAACAGAGTTCAAAGATGGTCCCCAACAGAGAAGTCTACCTTTCTACCACAACACTGCCCTTGAAAAGTTTTCAGTGCTTGATTTAGAAAAATGTGGAAACTGAAACTCTTTATGGGAGGCACTGCAAGTAGGAAATAAAGCATGCCATTTGGATTATAAAAAAATGAACAATATGTTGTCCTGTTTATTTGGAGGTTGATGTGTGTTTTCTGTAACATGATGTACTACAGTACCCACAATGATCTGTTTTCCCAGGTGAACTGTCCCCTTGCACAGTGCTGAACGGTGGATGTCATGACCTTTGTCTTCTGACCCCTCACGGCACTGTCAACTGTAGCTGCAGAGGAGAGAGACTAATACTGGAAGATAACAGATGTGTATGTAAGTCTAGTACCTTGTCTTTTTCCCTCTAATTCATGGGTAAACAGCATCTGGCTCGAAGGACCATGTGAATGTCTTGCTAATAGACAAATAGACAATAGGCATCTGATAGTGTTACTGTCAGATGAATCAATGAAGATGGGCATTGAAGAAGGATGTTTGTTGGAGACTGTCTGGGAGGGATATAGCAGAAAGCAGACCCTTCTGTTTGGACGAAAGAATCCCCCAAAATTTATTTTCTCTTCTTTTTACAGCTAAAAACTCCTCCTGCAACATCCACACTGAGTTTGAGTGTGGGAACGGGGAGTGTATCGACTATCAGCTGACATGTGACGGAATAGCACACTGCAAAGACAAGTCTGATGAGAAAATGAAATACTGTGGTAAGTACGCACCCAATATGCTTTACTGTACTAGTTCACCGGTCCTCAGATGAAAATCCCTACCGAGCCCCCGCGGGGCTCTTGTCCAGTAGAATGAGTTCAGACTCGCTCACTTCCTGAAATCCATGAAGGAGAAGAGAAACGGTATTCAAGTGAATGTCATGTAATTCCTTTGGTCGAATGTCTTCCTGAAGTGTCTTGGTATCACTTTCGTTTTCCTTCCTCTCTTACAGATAACAGGAACTGTAGACGAGGCTTCAAGAGCTGCTATAACCAGCGCTGTGTGGTCAATAGGCGGGTTTGTGACGGGGTGAACGACTGTGGAGATGATTCCGACGAGGTTTATTGTAACAGTGAGTAATAAGAATCTGATGAATTTACATGCCCAGTCCGACAGACAACATAGTCTGTACTATATTATTACTGTATAAACAAATAAATAGCTTTCGGGTTAATTAAATTTCATAGAGGAACATTTCTCCAAGCAAGGATAATATTATCTATTATTTTTATTTGCCCCCTTTTCTCCCCAATTTCATGGTATCCAATTGTTAGTAATTACTATCTTGTCTCATCGCTACAACTCCCATACGGGCTCAGGAGAGATGAAGGGCATGCGTCCCCTGAAACACAACCAAGCCCCACTGCTTCTTAACACAACGCGCATCCAACCTGGAAGCCAGCCGCACCAATGTGTTGGAGGAAACACCGTGCACCTGACGACCTGGTTAGCATGCAATGCACCCGGCCCGCCACAGGAGTCGCTAGTGCGCGATGAGACAAGTATATCCCTACCGGTCAAGCCCTCCCTAACCCGGACAACGCTAGGCCAATTGTGCGTCGCCCCACGGACCCCCGGTCGCGGCCAGCTGCGACAGACACTGGGCGTGAACCCAGAGTCTCTGGTGGCACAGCTAGCAATGCGATGCAGTGCCCTAGACTACTGTGCCACCCGGGAGGCCAATGTTATCTATTCTTATCTATCTCTTCACCTGACGACGAACCAAAGAGATGGATTTCAAATACAACATATTTTTACCCCTCGTTTCCTAATCTTTCATTTCGGACCTGTATTTTCTCTCCAGATTCCTCATGCTCCCCCTCAGACTGGCGTTGTCTGAACGGGGTTTGTATTCCGGCCTCGGCCCGCTGCAATCAGATCATCGACTGTCCCGACGCCTCAGATGAGAAGAACTGCAGTAAGATAAGCCTCTGTTAAAGCGCCATACCGTACCTTTGTCAAGGCGCCACACTACGACATTGCCTTTCCCATGTAGCTTTTCCACGTAGCTGGTCTGTAGTCTAGCCTGGCCATGTGTCTTTTTAATGTTCGATAAAAGAGAAGAAGGAACGTCCGCACCTCGGAATTTGAAGTTATTTTTCATTGTTTTATCAGGACACTACGCTAGTATGGCTAAAACAATGTGTAGCCAGGAATCAATCCCTAACCTTCGGCTTTGGATATGCCGGTCGAATGCCCACTTTCTCTAGGCAACACAGGCTGCTTGGGTTACTACATGCTGGGGGTGAAGGAGACGGTGTTCGTCAGCTGCAACTCTACCTCCCTCTGTGTCCACCCCTCCTGGATGTGTGATGGAGCCAATGACTGTGGGGATTATGCAGATGAAACCAACTGCCAGAGTATGTTTTTATCCGTCCTTTTTTCTCTTCTGTGACACCAGTTCTGTCGGCTACTGTTGATGTGGCCGTGTACCAGACAGACACCAGGCCTAGTGGGATGCATTTTAAAGGTATTTTGAAATTGTGTTCATGTTCTGAATGTGTCTTGGCTTCTGGTTTCTCCCCAGCTCCTTCACTCAGAAAGAGATGTGAGGAAGGGCATTTTGCTTGCCCCAGTGGAAACTGCATCCACACTGTCTGGCTGTGTGACGGAGTGAAAGACTGTGAAGATGGAGCAGATGAATTCCAGTGTGGTATGATATCAGAGATATTTATTTGCCTAATATTTATTTACATTACATTTATTTCAGCAAGCACATTGCACTGATTTGTAGCCACTGCCATTGATTTGAGAGAGAGTCATTTGAAATTATTCAAAATGACTCTGTTTAAAGTAACGGTTGGATCATTATGTTGTAGGGTACATCCTGCATGAAATGCTGACAAAGCTCAAGGTGGCCAAATATAATGGAGAATTTCTAGGTTGAAAGATTTCTCCTCTTGTCCTGTATCCCCTGTTGTGTCTGGTCAATACATTCGGTCAATACGGACAGATAAGAAGATAAGATAACCCAGTGTTGGTGGTTTGTTCATGTGGGTCATTAAAGGAAGCAGTGAAGGGGTGTCTCCTGCTGAGCCCAATGCTTCCACCCCTGATTTGATCCCTATGTGGAAATCTCCCACAATCACTGTTCAAAGCCTCTCCTGAGGAATAATGATGAGAGGAGATGCTTCACTCCTGCTGTTGGTTCTTCAGGGCAGAGCAGTAGACTATGCTGTTGTAACCCAAACTGAATAGCAATAGCAAATATCCTATTTATATTTGTTGTGGATTTGCTCGTCGTCTGTGTATTTGAATGAGTCCCAGCCAGTAGTGTTTGGATGCACACACCTTGTTGTTGGTGCCCGCTGTTTATGTGGATAGTTCACACTGACCTTGTCCATGTAGCCATACAGCTATTGTTAATGGTTGCTCACTGGCTGCCCAAGGAAGCAGCTCCACAGGGTCATCATAAAATTGATGTGAAATGCTAACAAATAAACAGACATTTCTTTCTCTCTCTTTCTTTTATGTCTCTCCCTCTCTCATCTCTCTCTCTTTCAACTCCCTCCCTCCTCTCTCTCTCCCTCTTTCTCGCTCTCGCTCTCTCTCGCTCTCTGCTTGCTCAGGCTGAATCATTTTTTACCTCACTTGGCGCTCCTTCACTCCTTTTGTACATGGTTTGAATGTAAGACCAGCATTACTTTGAAAGTGCTTACGACTGAGGGAATGTTGTTTGTTTGTATCTAATTTCACAGATGACATTGATATAGTGATATCATTTCCCACCTGCATTAGAATAGAGACTCCCTTCAAAATTGTTTACCTTCACCTCCGTATGTGATGTTATTTTCTTCACCTTTTCTGTTCAAAGACCTACCTACCTTTTATTGTATGTGACTTGACTGCAATTTCACATTACTCTATAACAGTTGAAACCTGGGCCCATTTGGACTTGCACACTACTGTACTATATCATTCATTTATCACTGCTCTCTGCATTAATTGTGAAGATCTTTACATGCTTCCAGTCCCAATGGAATACCATATAATGTGTTATATTTCATTTTGTCTAGACTTATCCTGCCTGTGGAACCAGTTTGCCTGCTCTAAGAACAAGTGCATAGCCAAGCAGTGGCTTTGTGACGGAGAGGACGACTGTGGAGATGGATTGGACGAGAGCGCAGAGATCTGTGGTATGAAAACACGCCTGAATTTATTTACACTATGTTGACTCAAATGTGTCAAACTACAGATCCGGGTTCGATCCCGGGCTGTGTCGTTGCTGGCTGCACCCGGGAGACCCATGAGGCGGCGCACATTTGGCCCAGTGTCGTCCGGGATAGGGGAGGGTTTGGCCAGCTGGGATGTCCTTGTTCCATCGCGCTCTAGCGACTCCTTGTGGCAGCCCGGCGCATGCACGCTGATTCGGTCGCCAGCTGTACAGTGTTTCCTCCGACACATTGGTGCGGCTGGCTTCCGGGGTTCAGCAAGCAGTGTGTCAAGAAGCAGCGCAGCTTGGTGGGGTCATGTTTCGGTGCACACGTGACCTTTGCCTCTACCGAGTCCATACGGGAGTTGCAGCGATGGGACAAGACTAACTACCAATTGGATATCATGAAATTGGGGAGAAAAAGGGGTAAAAAGTACAACAAAAAGAAAGGGACAGGGAAAGATTCAGTTAATATATTTGAAATTTTACGAGATACATCCTTGGTGGAAATATATAGATGAGCAATTTGCTACAGAGATGTGGATTTCATGTTTTTCAGTTATATTTGCACAGACTCTTCAGAAAGTCTTGTAAATATCTGTATTTCTATTACTGTAATTGTGCAGATTCTGTATCCTGATTGCCAGTCTGTTTTTACTGTCTTGCCAAATCATTATCATAGCAAACATGGTTGGCATGGCAATTCCTTAAGGAGTTGGCTATTGAGCTGAAACAGACTGGCACTCAGGCTACAGATTCTTCAGTTCAGTAAAATAATGTTTTGACCAGGAATCCTATTGTACATATCCAGGTACGGCTACCTGTGGCCCAGGGTTGTTTAGTTGCCCAGAGTCGTACGGCTGCGTCCCCAAACACTGGCTTTGTGATGGGGAGAGGGACTGTCCAGATGGGAGTGATGAGCTCTCTGCTGCTGGCTGTGGTAATAATATTGTTCTGAAGTTCTCCAACAGAAAACACAGTCATAGTGTACTCACTCCCTTTTCTAAAGCACATATTATAATGATAATAATAAGGACATGTGTCTTTTACAGTGTAGTCCAAGTCCCTTTTGTAAAACACAAATGTCTCAATACATGTCTGTCATAGGGTATTGCCTTCTGAAGGCCTCCAGACAGAAAACAAAACAGCAGACAATCATAGCGTAGTCCCATTTGTAATTACATTTCTGTCATTGTGTATTCAGAATCGCTATTGCAAAGCAAAAATGACTCAATACGTTTCTGTTACAACAAAAAAATTGAAAAATAATCGGCACTCCATCTTCTACAGTGCTGTAAAAACCATATTTCACCTTGACACACACTCTACATTACCAAAAGTATGTGGACACCAATCTCATTCCAAATTTATGGAGTTGGTCCCCCCTTTGCTGCAATAACAGCCTCCCCTCTTCTGGGAAGGCTTTCCACTAGATGTTGGAAAATTGCTGCGGGACTTGCTTCCATTCAGCCATGAGCATTATTGAGGTCGGGCACTGATGTTGGACGATTAGGCCTGACTCGCAGTCGGCATTCCAATTCATCCCAAAGCACTTACAGTTGACTGGGGCAGCTCTAAGCAGGTCAGAAATTAGACAAACTGACTCGTTGGAAAGGTGGCATCCTATGACGGTGCCACATTGAAAATCACTGAGCTCTTCAGCAAGGCCATTCTTCTGTGAATGTTTGTCTATGGAGATTGCATGGCGGTGTGCTCGAGTTTTATACACATGTCAGCAACGGGTGTGGATGAAACAGCCAAATCCACTAATTTGAAGGGAAGTCCACCTACTTTTGTATATATAGTGTACCTTGTTAATAATGTCCACATTCCTATAGAAGTTCAGATCCTTTTTGAGAGAGGTGTATGATATGAAAAAATCTCAGGTATTTCTTTAACAAATTGTCCCTCCACATATTTCTTATCACAGCCCCCAACAACACGTGCATGGAGGGAATGTTCCAGTGTCGTAATCAGATCTGCATCCCACAGCGGTTCGCTTGTGACCGTGACGATGACTGTGGAGACGGCTCCGATGAGAGCCTGGAATGTGGTAAGAATCTCTCTCTCTCTGTATGTCTGACTTGTATTTCCTCTTGTTGTGTTCTGACTGTACATCCTACCTCTTGCCTCCTGTGTCCGACAGAGTACGGGTCCTGCAGTCTGGGGGAGTTCCGCTGCACAGATGGCCGCTGTTTACCCAGAGTTCAGTGGGAGTGTGACGGCCATCCCGACTGTCTCGACCAATCAGACGAGCTGCCACACAACCCCAAGTGTTCCGCTGCAGGCAAGCCTTTCATCTGATACAACACAAGTGTGTGTGTGTGTGAGAGAGACCAGACGAGGTACAGACCACCCCAGTCTCACCATGTTCCGGCTGGTTTTAGCCTATTACAAACACATTTTGTGCTCATAGACCTGCTGGGAACAGACCTTTTCAGGGTCCAGGTGCTCAAAATGAACCCACCGACTCCCGGTTAACTGATTGTGATTTATCTTCAATGCTCTTTACAATATAATATTCATAATCTTGTGAATCATGATATATGGGCTGGCTGGCTAGTAGCTTGTGTGGATATTTTTAGTATATGGTTGTTAGATCAGGCAGATCACCTGTGATACAAGTCATTATTCGACGTCCATCCATGTCTGAGGGCTTCGGGAGATGCCGTGGAAACCGGCCACTAGGGGCAACAGTGAGCGCTGTTACCTTCAAGTAAGCATAGTGGAGGTGGATGGCAGATGGTCCTAAGCATCCGCCTCTGGTTCCAAAGAGCCCAAAGGATGCATGTTCAAATCCACCGATATGTTGTTTTTTATATTTCTATTTTACGAATTCTGAGTTGATGCCTAAACTTAACCTTGGAACGATACGGAGACGTAATCAAACTCTTTGAAATTTGTTGTTTGGAACAACTTTGAAATTTGACGTTTGAGAACCATGGATGAACGTCTTGACTACCTCTGTTGCTGCTGCCATGACACTCGTGTGCAACTCCTGACTGAAGAAGGGATGGAGTTGGGTCGGAGGGGCGTAGATGCAGCCACTCCTCTCTGTCTTTCTGCCTCTTTCTGCTGCACGTAGGTTAACAGCCAACGAGGCAGAATATTGATGATGATGTAAATCAAGTGTTAATCAAATGTTATGATGCTGTAGCAGTACTGTTGATATTTAAATTAGGTACTGTAGCTTGCGCCTTGTGGTGGAATTATTGTAATCAAAAGGAAAAACTTTTAGATTTCTTCCAAACAATCAAACTTTATTGTTTAATTACTGCAGTAATGGAGCTGGTCGGTAATCAACGCTGGGGGTGATCACCGAGAACTCAACAAGCTGGTTTGAGCCATGGCATTTTATAGAAAAGTCCATTCTCATACAGTCTTGATGACAAACAACAGATGTATGGAATGGGTCACAAGGTTAAGATTTGTGTGAAAGATATGTATAATTCAAAGCAGACAGTATCTGCTGTAAAACCTGTCCTCATTGTGTAGAGATCAGGGTCTGGTCCCCCAACTCGATACTGGAGCCATCTCCCGCTGGTACCCCAGTACAGAAACATTAACCCATGCTCTAGAATGCGGTATCACCCAAAGACATCATAAATCTTCCAGAAGCCCATCCTCAGTAGAACATACACAGAAGAGCGTTCTAACAACCCCTTATTTTGTTGCAATAAACAACCATTTGATGCATTATAACATAATCTTGTCATTTCCCCACCATAGCCTCTCAATTGGACACCACAAAATTAGGGAGAGAAAGGGGTAAAAGTATACAAAATTATAATAATAATAATTGGTAGCTTGCCACACACTCGACCTGTGACTGCGTCTCAAGCCATTGTTATGTCTTTGGCATCATTAAATTCAAAACTGTTATTTCATAAAAATCAATTCTCTGTAATTATTATTATGTGATTAAACTAATCATGTAAATGTAGGAAGTCGGGGAACCAAGGAAAATCTTCAGATTACAACGTTATAATTTTCCTCATATAACTATTCAGATATTTTAATATCTGATCAATTAGTCTTCTCATTCATTAATTATTCTTTACCTCATGTTAGTCTCATTCCAAACGTCATAAATTGTAAGTTAACTGCACCAAACCCAGCCTTTACTCTGAATCATCCATACATCAATTGTCTTAATCATTTATTTACCAACTAACTAAATAATCACAGAAATGCATAAACAAACAAATGGTAGATATGGTTACAAGGAAATGATAGGGGAGGTTCCCTAGTGGGCTAAGCCGATATGGCGGCTTGGTGGACAAAGGGAAGTGGGTGTGGACTGAGAACGGCAGGAAAGACAAAAAAAAGTCACTACACAGTTGATAATTATATGAATTGAAATGCTAATCCTTTGCACATGAACGCTCACTCATTTAGGGAATAATTGCAATCAATATGTATTTACCCAGTGTGTCGTCGTGATCTCTGAAGGAATCGTCAGTCCATCTGTTGGAAAGTTCATCCGAGCGTCTCTCTGCTTCCCTAAAGTCTTACATGGTTAGAATGGGTCCTTCAGAGTACCATTCAGAAATTCAGAGTACCGATCAGAATTCCACGATCTATACCCAGAAAGGGCCACATCATAACACCATACATGTTTGGATACTGGGTACGAACTCCATACAGGGCCAACAAACAGGCGCAACCAACCAACTGGGGGTGGGGGTGGCGAACTTGATGACATCACAAAGAATTTCAAGCAGTGGGTTCAGAACAACAATGTCAAAAACTGTGTACAAAAATACAGTGCCTTGCGAAAGTATTCGGCCCCCTTGAACTTTGCGACCTTTTGCCACATTTCAGGCTTCAAACATAAAGATATAAAACTGTATTTTTTTGTGAAGAATCAACAACAAGTGGGACACAATCATGAAGTGGAACGACATTTATTGGATATTTCAAACTTTTTTAACAAATCAAAAACTAAAAAATTGGGCGTGCAAAATTATTCAGCCCCTTTACTTTCAGTGCAGCAAACTCTCTCCAGAAGTTCAGTGAGGATCTCTGAATGATCCAATGTTGACCTAAATGACTAATGTTGATAAATACAATCCACCTGTGTGTAATCAAGTCTCCGTATAAATGCACCTGCAATGTGATAGTCTCAGAGGTCCGTTAAAAGTGCAGAGAGCATCATGAAGAACAAGGAACACACCAGGCAGGTCCGAGATACTGTTGTGAAGAAGTTTAAAGCCGGATTTGGATACAAAAAGATTTCCCAAACTTTTTTTACATTTACATTTAAGTCATTTAGCAGACGCTCTTATCCAGAGCGACTTACAAATTGGTGAATTCACCTTCTGACATCCAGTGGAACAGCCACTTTACAATAGTGCATCTAAATCATTTAAGGGGGGGGTGAGAAGGATTGCTTTATCCTATCCTAGGTATTCCTTGAAGAGGTGGGGTTTCAGGTGTCTCCGGAAGGTGGTGATTGACTCCGCTGTCCTGGCGTCGTGAGGGAGTTTGTTCCACCATTGGGGGCCAGAGCAGCGAACAGTTTTGACTGGGCTGAGCGGGAACTGTACTTCCTCAGTGGTAGGGAGGCGAGCAGGCCAGAGGTGGATGAACGCAGTGCCCTTGTTTGGGTGTAGGGCCTGATCAGAGCCTGGAGGTACTGCGGTGCCGTTCCCCTCACAGCTCCGTAGGCAAGCACCATGGTCTTGTAGCGGATGCGAGCTTCAACTGGAAGCCAGTGGAGAGAGCGGAGGAGCGGGGTGACGTGAGAGAACTTGGGAAGGTTGAACACCAGACGGGCTGCGGCGTTCTGGATGAGTTGTAGGGGTTTAATGGCACAGGCAGGGAGCCCAGCCAACAGCGAGTTGCAGTAATCCAGACGGGAGATGACAAGTGCCTGGATTAGGACCTGCGCCGCTTCCTGTGTGAGGCAGGGTCGTACTCTGTGGATTTTGTAGAGCATGAACCTACAGGAACGGGCCACCGCCTTGATGTTAGTTGAGAACGACAGGGTGTTGTCCAGGATCACGCCAAGGTTCTTAGCGCTCTGGGAGGAGGACACAATGGAGTTGTCAACCGTGATGGCGAGATCATGGAACGGGCAGTCCTTCCCCGGGAGGAAGAGCAGCTCCGTCTTGCCGAGGTTCAGCTTGAGGTGGTGATCCGTCATCCACACTGATATGTCTGCCAGACATGCAGAGATGCGATTCACCACCTGGTCATCAGAAGGGGGAAAGGAGAAGATTAATTGTGTGTCGTCTGCATAGCAATGATAGGAGAGACCATGTGAGGTTATGACAGAGCCAAGTGACTTGGTGTATAGCGAGAATAGGAGAGGGCCTAGAACAGAGCCCTGGGGGACACCAGTGGTGAGAGCGCGTGGCGAGGAGACAGATTCTCGCCACGCCACCTGGTAGGAGCGACCTGTCAGGTAGGACGCAATCCAAGCGTGGGCCGCACCGGAGATGCCCAACTCGGAGAGGGTGGAGAGGAGGATCTGATGGTTCACAGTGTCGAAGGCAGCCGATAGGTCTAGAAGGATGAGAGCAGAGGAGAGAGAGTTAGCTTTAGCAGTGCGGAGCGCCTCCGTGATACAGAGAAGAGCAGTCTCAGTTGAATGACTAGTCTTGAAACCTGACTGATTTGGATCAAGAAGGTCATTCTGAGAGAGATAGCGGGAGAGCTGGCCAAGGACGGCACGTTCAAGAGTTTTGGAGAGAAAAGAAAGAAGGGATACTGGTCTGTAGTTGTTGACATCGGAGGGATCGAGTGTAGGTTTTTTCAGAAGGGGTGCAACTCTCGCTTTCTTGAAGACGGAAGGGACGTAGCCAGCGGTCAGGGATGAGTTGATGAGCGAGGTGAGGTAAGGGAGAAGGTCTCCGGAAATGGTCTGGAGAAGAGAGGAGGATAGGGTCAAGCGGGCAGGTTGTTGGGCGGCCGGCCGTCACAAGAAGCGAGATTTCATCTGGAGAGAGAGGGGAGAAAGAGGTCAGAGCACAGGGTAGGGCAGTGTGATCAGAACCAGCGGTGTCGTTTGACTTAGCAAACGAGGATCGGATGTCGTCGACCTTCTTTTCAAAATGGTTGACGAAGTCATCTGCAGAGAGGGAGGAGGGGGGAGGGGGAGGAGGATTCAGGAGGGAGGAGAAGGTGGCAAAGAGCTTCCTAGGGTTAGAGGCAGATGCTTGGAATTTAGAGTGGAAGAAAGTGGCTTTAGCAGCAGAGACAGAGGAGGAAAATGTAGAGAGGAGGGAGTGAAAGGATGCCAGGTCCGCAGGGAGGCGAGTTTTCCTCCATTTCCGCTCGGCTGCCCGGAGCACTGTTCTGTGAGCTCGCAATGAGTCGTCGAGCCACGGAGCGGGAGGGGAGGACCGAGCCGGCCTGGAGGATAGGGGACATAGAGAGTCAAAGGATGCAGAAAGGGAAGAGAGGAGGGTTGAGGAGGCAGAATCAGGAGATAGGTTGGAGAAGGTATGAGCAGAGGGAAGAGATGATAGGATGGAAGAGGAGAGAGTAGCGGGGGAGAGAGAGCGAAGGTTGGGACGGCGCGGTACCATCCGAGTAGGGGCAGTGTGGGAAGTGTTGGATGAGAGCAAGAGGGAAAAGGATACAAGGTAGTGGTCGGAGACTTGGAGGGGAGTTGCAATGAGGTTAGTGGAAGAACAGCATCTAGTAAAGATGAGGTTGAGCGTATTGCCTGCCTTGTGAGTAGGGGGGGAAGGTGAGAGGGTGAGGTCAAAAGAGGAGAGGAGTGGAAAGAAGGAGGCAGAGAGGAATGAGTCAAAGGTAGAGGTGGGGAGGTTAAAGTCGCCCAGGACTGTGAGAGGTGAGCCGTCCTCAGGAAAGGAGCTTATCAAGGCATCAAGCTCATTGATGAACTCTCCGAGGGAACCTGGAGGGCGATATATAATAAGGATGTTAAGCTTGAAAGGGCTGGTAACTGTGACAGCATGGAATTCAAAGGAGGCGATAGACAGATGGGTAAGGGGAGAAAGAGAGAATGACCACTTGGGAGAGATGAGGATCCCGGTGCCACCACCCCGCTGACCAGAAGCTCTCGGGGTGTGCGAGAACACGTGGGCGGACGAAGAGAGAGCAGTAGGAGTAGCAGTGTTGTCTGTGGTGATCCATGTTTCCGTCAGTGCCAAGAAGTCGAGGGACTGGAGGGAGGCATAGGCTGAGATGAACTCTGCCTTGTTGGCCGCAGATCGGCAGTTCCAGAGGCTACCGGAGACCTGGAACTCCACGTGGGTCGTGCGCGCTGGGACCACCAGATTAGGGTGGCCGCGGCCACGCGGTGTGGAGCGTTTGTATGGTCTGTGCAGAGAGGAGAGAACAGGGATAGATAGACACATAGTTGACAGGCTACAGAAGAGGCTACGCTAATGCAAAGGAGATTGGAATGACAAGTGGACTACACTTATCGAATGTTCAGAACGTTAAGCTTACGTAGCAAGAATCTTATTGACTAAAATGATTGAAATGATACAGTACTGCTGGAGTAGGCTAGCTGGCAGTGGCTACGTTGTTGACACTACACTAATCAAGTCGTTCCGTCGAGTGTAATAGTTTCTACAGTGCTGCTATTCGGGGGCTAGCTGGCTAGCTAGCAGTGTTGATTACGTAACGTTACGTTAAAAGAACGACAATAGCTGGCTAGCTAACCTAGAAAATCGCTCCAGACTACACAATTGTCTTAGATACAAAGACGGCTATGTAGCTAGCTAGCTACGATCAAACAAATCAAACCGTTGTACTGTAATGAAGTGAAATGAAAATGTGATACTACCTGTGGAGCGAGGCGGAATGTTGACCGGGTTGTTGAAGTTCAAATCGGAAGACGTTGGCTAGCTGTTGGCTAGCTAGCTAGCAGTAACTCCTACGTTAAGGACGACAAGTAGCTGGCTAGCTAACCTCGGTAAATTAAGATAATCACTCTAAGTCTACACACTCTAAACTACACAATTACCTTGGATACGAAGACAGCAAAGACAACTATGTAGCTAGCTAACACTACACTAATCGAGTCGTTGAGTGTAATAGTTTCTACAGTGCTAGTGGACGTTAGCTAGCTGCTGGGCAGATACGTTAGGACGACGAAATACGATAATTACGCAATTATCTTTGATACAAAGACGGCTATGTAGCTAGCTAAGAAGAAGTTGCTAAGATTAGACAAATCAAACCGTACTATAATGAAATGTAATGAAAAGTTATACTACCTGCGGACCGAAGTGTAGATGCGACCGCTAAACTTTAAACATCCCAAGGAGCACTGTGCAAGCAATAATATTGAAATGGAAGGAGTATCAGACCACTGCAAATCTACCAAGACCTGGCCGTCCCTCTAAACTTTCAGCTCATACAAGGAGAGGACTGATCAGAGATGCAGCCAAGAGGCCCATGATCACTCTGGATGAACTGCAGAGATCTACAGCTGAGGTGGGAGACTCTGTCCATAGGACAGCAATCAGTCGTATATTGCACAAATCTGGCCTTTATGGAAGAGTGGCAAGAAGAAAGCCATTTCTTAAAGATATCCATAAAAAGTGTTGTTTAAAGTTTGCCACAAGCCACCTGGGAGACACACCAAACATGTGGAAGAAGGTGCTCTGGTCAGATGAAACCAAAATTTAACTTTTTGTCAACAATGCAAAACGTTATGTTTGGCATAAAAGCAACACAGCTCATCACCCTGAACACACCATACCCACTGTCAAACATGGTGGTGGCAGCATCATGGTTTGGGCCTGCTTTTCTTCAACAGGGACAGGGAAGATGGTTAAAATTGATGGTAAGATGGATGGAGCCAAATACAGGACCATTCTGGAAGAAAACCTGATGGAGTCTGCAAAAGACCTGAGACTGGGACGGAGATTTGTCTTCCAACAAGACAATGATCCAAAACATAAAGCAAAATCTACAATGGAATGGTTCAAAAATAAACATATCCAGGTGTTAGAATGGCCAAGTCAAAGTCCAGACCTGAATCCAATCGAGAATCTGTGGAAAGAAATGAAAACTGCTGTTCACAAATGCTCTCCATCCAACCTCACTGAGCTCGAGCTGTTTTGCAAGGAGGAATGGGAAAAAATGTCAGTCTCTCGATGTGCAAAACTGATAGAGACATACCCCAAGCGACTTACAGCTGTAATCGCAGCAAAAGGTGGAGCTACAAAGTATTAACTTAAGGGGGCTGAATAATTTTGCACGCCCAATTTTTCAGTTTTTGATTTGTTAAAAAAGTTTGAAATATCCAATAAATGTCGTTCCACTTCATGATTGTGTCCCACTTGTTGTTGATTCTTCACAAAAAAATACAGTTTTATATCTTTATGTTTGAAGCCTGAAATGTGGCAAAAGGTCGCAAAGTTCAAGGGGGTCGAATACTTTCGCAAGGCACTGTATATACAAATACCACCACCCAAAAGAGCAGTTGTTGAGAGGGAGGGCAATGGGGCCGGTGCTCTGACACAGAGATCCCTATGTGTACACGTTCCTGGTTGCTAGAAATATGTTTATTTGACTGTTTCATTATGTTGGCCGGTTCCCCAGACCCAGATTAAGCCTAGAACTGGACAACAACAAAACATATATATATACTGTATATATTTTTTTATCTAGGACTAGGCTTAATCTGGTTCTGGGAATCCAGAAGTCTTGCATTCCTGGCTTTCACAGAAAGTTCAAATCTAACACTTGCAACTTTGTCCCTGTAGAAAGCTTGTGCAACGGCTCTTTCTTCATGTGTGTCAACGGCCGCTGTGTCTCGCTGGCCAGCCTGTGTAACAGGAGGGACGACTGTGGGGACGCGTCAGACGAGAGGAACTGTCACGTCAACGAGTGTCTGAACCGCCGAGTTAGTGGATGCACACAGGACTGTGAAGACCTGCCTGTAGGGTACAAGGTAGGAAGGTACCCCTGCTTGCTTTCTCAGAAGTGCACACACACACACACACACACACACACACATACAATCACAAGTCATGAACTGTACAAGGTTATTTTTCTCAGTATCACACACACACGGTATAGCCCTAAGTATGGTAAGCCCACTAAGCTCTTACAACATAAAACTAAGGCTCGGCCGCTAACTGTTTATTGATGTTTTGCAAATGTCTCTATAATGATAGGATTTCTGTGTGATGTCACCAGGGTTATTACATTACATCTATTATCATGTTTAACAATAAAACAAAACAGAACCTAAATCAACATACTATGTGGACATGATATTTCTCAGAATGGAAACGGTTCTGTTTTCCAGAACATTTTGCTCCTGGCTAACAATGTGTGTTTGTTTGTGCTATTCATACTCAATAACCATGACCCTGGTACATACAGTACAGTATGTATGTTGGGATCTGCCTGGTTGCTGTAAGCTATAGGTTGTCAGAGAAAAATGTATTTAAATCCATACTCTGTAAGATGTTCATACCGTCAAAGAGTGTTTCGCCAACAAAACAAACCATGGACTTTACGCTCTTTGTGTCATAGTATCCCTGTATAGTCCATAGTCACTCCAACCCAATGGCGACAGTACCCCATCACATTTCCATTGATTGATTCCGTGCCTCAGTGCCCACACATGGATTCTGTCAGAAAAATAATGGCTCTCAATTTCTCCCTCACGTCCGATCCAGTGCAAGTGTTGGCCGGGATTCCGCTTGAAGAACGATGGCCAAACGTGTGTTGACATTGACGAATGTTCATCCGACTTCCCCTGTAGCCAGCTCTGCGTCAACACATACGGATCGTACAAGTGTCTCTGTGCAGACGGTTACGAGGCGCCAACTAAGAACTCGCAGATCTGCAGGTCTCTCTCAGGTATACCTCTTTCTCTACCTCCATCATTTTCTCCTCTGTTATTTTTCTTGTTCTCTCTCTCTCTCTCTCTCTCTCTCTCTCTCTCTCTCTCTCTCTCTCTCTCTCTCTCTTACCCACCTGTCCTTGTATCTTTGCCTCTGCTGCTTGAGGTACCCCTTTCTCCATCTTATCTTCTTCTGTCCTTTCCTTCTCTCTCTCTTCCTTCTTACCCATCTGCCCATGTGTCTGCAACTCTCAGCCACCTTAATCTTGATTTTTTTTTTGTTGTTGATTTTTTTTTAAATCAGGGACTTCTGGAAATCACAGGGGAATTACCTTGAATCGGAATGAGGATTCTGATTGGTTAAAAGAGAACACTAGAATATGTCTCCATGGAAATGTACCTGTAGTGAGCCCAGTCAAATAATAGCCTGTGACAGTGATATATATATACTAGGGCTTGGATCTAGGGAGGAAATCAGTGGCTGTATAAGACTGACACCTGCAGAGCCTCTGACTGTAACGTTTCTGTCCCTGCAGTAGGATAATGAGACGGTGCATTAAAAGTAATGACTTCCGAGTAATGATGAGCCATTTCTGAGAGCATACTGCTACAGTCACACCTGCATAATCATATGTGACTCTTTAGGACCATCACTATCATCACTTTTTCTGACTATAATGTTAGTCATAGGAGCCATTGTGTATTATAATTGCTGTATTTTTTTTTTTTTGTTCTTGTATTTTCTTCAGCTGAAGAGCCCTTCCTGATTCTGGCCGACCATCATGACATCAGGAAAATAAGCACTGATGGATCCAATTATGCTCCTCTAAAACAGGTAAGACACACAAAGGGAAGTGTTCCTTTTTTCTTGAACCAGCTCAATATTTAAGGATGGAGAAGGTTTCTTATGCACAGAATCATTTCATTGGTCATCTCACTTGAGTACATTGAGTATATCCTTATATGGCCTGTGTGTCTCTCCCCAACCAATTATGCAAAGCAATTGCTCAATATGTTTTTTTTTTTTGTAACAACAATACTACATGTTCCATGATGATTTTGTCCCACAGGGCCTCAGTAACATTATAGCAGTGGACTTTGACTACAGGAAGGAGTTGATCTACTGGATTGACTCGAGCTCTCCTGCTCTAACCCAGCGGAGGATAAACAGAATGCGACTGAATGGGAGCGACCTGAAGGTACAGTAGAGCAGCAGCTTACACAGCAGGGTTGAGGTCAATTCCAATTGAAGTTAGTCAATTCAGGAAGTGAACAGAGATTCCGATTCAAAAATGTAAAAAGGGCAGCCATTTTCAATGACTCCAAAAAACAGAGGAAAAGCTGTTTATTTCCAAAGTTGTCTCTCTCTCTCTCTCTCAATTCAATTCAATTCAATTCAAGGGGCTTTATTGGCATGGGAAACATGTGTTAACATTGCCAAAGCAAGTAAGGTATATAATATATATATATGTCTCTCTCTCTCTCTCTCTCTCTCTCTCCCCCTTCTCTCTCTCTCTCTCTCTCTCTCTCTCTCTCTCTCTCTCTCTCTCTCTCTCTCCCCTCTCTCTCTCTCTCTCTCTCTCTCTCTCTCTCCCCCTTCTCTCTCTCTGTTTTTTTTTCTCCCCCCCACCGGGCAAGATTATACTGCTGGAGCTGAGATGTTGAGGGAGGTTTTATAGGTGCTTTATAAATCTATAATTTAACACCATGACTGTGTACCGGTTTAAATGTGACTGAAGGTGACAGTCTTCCCTGGCTGAAGGTTGAGCCGAGGCACATAAAACAATGGCATTTATTCTATATGAGGGTTTATGGCCATGTAGTGCCTAATGCATTCCATTATGTCATAAAATGTGCAATATAGAATGTGAGTGTGTGGATAATTCCTTAGACATCTTTGTTTTCATTATACCTTGGAAATACCTCCTTGTTTTGGACCGAAGCCACCTGCTACTAATAATGCACAGCTTTATGTAGTTGATGGCTTACGTGAGTATTAGTTTATGGTGTTTGGCACAGAACAATGGCTGTTGGTTTAGGTGCAGCTGTATTTTATGAAATGTTTTGTTTTTGTCGTACAGTTCAGATAGAGTGTAACTGAACCCGGTTGAATCATGTTATACACCATAGATACAGTACAATACTGAATGTGCTTCCTTTTTTCTTTGGGGGGGGGGGGGGTCAATTTTACCCTCCTAAAATCAGTGACATTGGCACACAGAGGAAGATGACACAGTATGTCAAGGATACAGTATCAGTGTGGTTGTATATGCTTGTATTTGCTTCCTTGAACATGGCTGGTCTCCTATCATGGTTCCCCATTTAGCTTTGCAAAAGTCAGAGCCAGAGTCTGGGTGAGTTTAGAGTGCCAACAGAACCTGAGTACCTAAGGGGGCTCCACTTGGCTCGTTATCATTAATACAGGGATAATGACTCATTATAGCTTTACTGTACCCAGTATCACTCCCGTCTGATTCGTACTTTAGCTCACTACTGCCAAAACTCTTCAGAGTAGAGGCCATTTCTGTAGTTATTAGACCAATGTAATCACTATAAAGGCCGATATTAGAACTGTTGCAGTGCAGACCCATAGAAGGCTGTTCTGAATCGTAAGGGCTTTTCACAATGTATCTTCTTCATTTGGGGTTAAAATCACACCAGGGCTCGCTTACCCTCCATTCACACGACCAATTGTTAACACTTAGGTAACTGAACCCAACTGTCTGGAGTAGAATGCGAGGGCTCCACATAACTGGTTACCGTTATTTTCTGATTCAGCTTGAGTTGCTTTAAAGGCCCAGTGCAGTCGCAAACATGATTTTCCTGTGTCGGTAGCCATGAAGTTCTTTGAAAGGCTGGTCATGGCTCACATCAACAGCATCCTCCCGGATACCCTAGACCAACTTCAATTTGCATACTGCCCCAACAGATCCACAGATGACGCAATCTCAATCGCACTCCACACTGCCCTTTCCCACCTGGACAAAAGGAACGCCTATGTGAGAGTGCTGTCTATTGACTACAGTTCAGTGTTCAACACCATTGTGCCCACAATGCTTATGACTAAGCTAAGGACTCTGGGACTAAATACCTCCCTCTGCAACTGGATCCTGGACTTCCTGACGGGCCGCCCCCAGGTGGTAAGGGTAGGCAACAACACGTCTGTTACGCTGATACTCAACACTGGGACACCTCAGGGGTGTGTCCTTAGTCTCCTCCTGTACTCCCTGTTCACCCACGACTGCGTGGCCAAACGCGAATCCAACATCATCATTAAGTTTGCTGACAACACAACAGTAGTAGGCCTGATCACCGACAACGATGAGACAGCCTATAGGGAGGAAGTCAGAGACAACAAACTCTCCCTCAATGTGAGCAAGACAAAGGAGCTGTTCGTGGACTACAGGAAAAGGAAGGCCGAACAGGCCCCCATTAACATCGACGGGGCTGTAGTGGAGCGGGTCAAGAGTTTAAAGTTCCTTGGTGTCCACATCACCAACGAACTATAATAGTCCAAATGCACCATGACAGTTGTGAAGAGACTGAGGAGACTCAGGAGTCTGAAAAGATTTGGTATGGGTACCCAGATCCTCAAAAGGTTATACAGCTGCACCAACAAGAGCATCCTGACCGGTTGCATCACTGCCTGGTAGGGTAACTGCTCGGCATCTGACTGTAAGGCGCTACAGAGGGTAGTGTGTACGGCCCAGTACATCACTGGGGCCAAGCTAACTGCCATCCAGTACCTATATACTGTACTAGGCAGTGTCAGAGGAAAGCCCAAAAAATTGTCAAAGACTCCAGTAACCCAAGTTATAGACTGTTTACTCTGCTACCGCACAGCAAGCAGTACCGGAGCGCCAAGTCTAGGACCCAAAGGCTCCTTAACAGCTTCTACCCCCAAGCCATAATACTGCTGAACAATTAATCAAATGGCCATCGGATTATTTACATTGACACCCGTCCCGTCCCCCTCCTCCATTTTGTTTTGTACACTGCTGCTACTCGCTGTTTATTATCTATGCGTAGTCACTTCTCCCTACCTACATGTACAAATGACCTCAACTAACCTGTACCCCCGCACATTGACTCGGTACCGGAACCCCCTGTATATGGCATCGTTATTGTTATTTTATTGTTAGTTTTCATCATTTTTTACTTTAGTTTATTTGGTAAATATTTTCTTAAGACTTTCTTCAACTGCACTTTTTGTTAAGGGCTTGTAAAGTAAGCATTTCACGGCAAGGTCTACACATGTTGTATTCGGCGCATGTGACAAAGTTTGGTTTGATTTGTATATATACATCCGCACTGTGAAATTGTGAAAATGATGATGTCCTTTTAGTGTAAGAGCTGTTAAAAAAGACTGTCAGACATTTCAGCCAGTTTTGGTGGGAGGAAGATTTGGCCTGCCCGGTGACTTCACCAGGCAGTAAATTGGTTAATAGACCAATGAATATATTTCCTAAGGTTCTGCCAATAACAGCTCAGTTTTCCCCTCCCCACTTCGAACATCTCCCAGACAGTCCTGGCAAAATTGAGAAATCACTCTTTGCTCATTTTTCTTTTTGCGCCAAATTTAACTGAAAACAATCACAGTAAGGTACATAATTGTTACCCGGGAAAGGATTTGA
This sequence comes from Oncorhynchus masou masou, assembly GCF_036934945.1. Lineage (NCBI taxonomy): Eukaryota > Metazoa > Chordata > Actinopteri > Salmoniformes > Salmonidae > Oncorhynchus > Oncorhynchus masou. Next base: position 25,213,374 of record NC_088218.1, on the reverse strand, counting down.
CATTGAGATAAAAATGCCCCTACCTGTTTCCTCTCCTCTGAGCCACAGGTCATCCACAGAATGTCTGCCCCCAGTGCTCTAGCCGTGGACTGGATAGGAAAGAACCTATACTGGTGTGACATAGTGAAGAAGAGTCTGGAGGTGTCCAAGGCTAATGGCCTCTATCCTGTGGTATTGGTCAGCACTGGTCTGGACAACCCTACTGACCTGGCTTTGGATGCTGACACCGGGCATGTACAACACTCCATCTTCTCTGTCTGTCTCTACATCATGCTAGACTCTATATCTGTCACAGTATAATCTGGAGAGGATTAATCCAGAACGGGATTTAGCTATGTCGGTTGAGAGAGACAGCACCACAGACTCTCAAAATAAATACCAGCTAATCAGTATGTTACTGTGTAAGTGTAACTATGCTATTTTGTTTCTGAGGCAGCCAACTTTCTGCTCAGGCTTTGAAGTCTAGTACTCATTTTTGATGTTGAATTTGATATCTCACATAAGCTACTCCATAATGGAAAGTAAACACAGTTACACTTACATGATTTTTGTCATTTAGGAGACACTCTTATCCAGAGCGACTTCCAGTTAGTGCATTAACCTTAAGATAGCAAAGTGGGACAACCACAATTCACAGTTCACATAGCCCATTTGACCAAGCGAGTGGAGAAGTGTAGCTTAAGGTATCTAGCTGAAAACTGTGTCATTCCTCTGTAGTTATGTGTTCTGGATCGACAGTGGAGAGTACCCCCATATCGGGAGGATAGGTTTGGACGGCAGCAGCCGGACGGTGATCAGCGATTCAGACATATTCAGCCCTGCAGCTCTCACCATCGACTACACAGCAAAAAGACTTTACTGGGCTGACTCACATCATATTCTCTTCTCAAACATGGACGGTTCAGAAAGACGCAGAGGTAAGTGACAGTGAATTGAGGATGGCCCTTAGTGTGTGTGTCTGTCTGTCTGTCTGTCTGTCTGTCTGTCTGTCTGTCTGTGTATTTATTTATTTATTTATTTATTTATTTTACCTTAATTTAACTAGACAAGTCAGTTAAGAACAAATTCTTATTTCCAATGACGGCCTACCAAAATGCCTCCTGCGGGGACAGGGGCTGGGATTAAAATATAAATATAGGACAAACACACATCATGACAAGAGAGACAACACAACACGACATAAAGAGAGACCTAAGACAACAACATAGCAATGCAGCAACACATGACAACACAGAATGGTACCAACACAACATGACAACAAATGGTAGCAACACCACATGGTAGCAGCACAAAACATGGTACAAACATTATTGGGCACAGACGACAGCACAAAGGGCAAGAAGGTAGAGACAACAATACATCACGCAAAGCAGCCACAACTGTCAGGAAGAGAGTCCATGATTGAGTCTTTGAATGAAGAGATTGAGATAAAACTGTCCAGTTTGAGTGTTTGTTGCAGCTCGTTCCAGTCGCTAGCTGCAGTGAACTGAAAAGACGAGCGACCCTGGGATATGTGTGCTTTTGGGACCTTTAACAGAATGTGACTGGCAGAACAGGTGTTGAATGTGGAGGATGAGGGCTGCAGTAGATATCTCAGATAGGGGGAGAGTGAGGCCTAAGAGGGTTTTACAAATTACCATCAACCAGTGGGTCTTGTGACAGGTATACAGAGATAACCAGTTAACAGAGGAGTATAGAGTGCAGTGATGTGTCCTATAAGGAGCATTGGTGGCAAATCTGATGGCCGAATGGTAAAGAACATCTAGCCACTCGAGAGCACCCTTACCTGGCGATCTATAAATGATGTCTCCATAATCTAGCATAGGAAGGATCATCTGAATCGGGGTTAGTTTGGCAGCTGGGGTGGAAGAGGAGCGATTACGATAGAGGAAACCAAGAATAGATTTGATATGTGCTGAGAGAAGGATAGTGTACCATCTAGACATACTCCCAAGTACTTGTATGAAGTGACTACCTCAAGCTCTAAATCCTCAGAGGTAGTAATCACACCTGTGGGGAGAGGTCTTCGTTTTGGAGGTGTTCAGAACAGGGTTAAGGGTAGAGAAAGCTTGTTGGACACTAAGAAAGCTTTGTTGTAGAGCATTTAAAACAGAATCTGGGGATGGGCTATAAGACTGTATCATATGCGTATAAATGGATGAGAGAGCTTCCTACTGCCTGAGCTATGTTGTTGACGTAAATTGAGAAGAGCGTGGGGCCTAGGATTGAGCCTTGGTGACAGGCAGTGGCTGAGACAATAGATTTTCTGACTTTATAAACTGCACTCTTTGAGAGAGGTAGTTAGCAAACCAGGCCAAAGACCCCTCAGAGACACCAATACTTCTTAGCCAGCCCACAAGAATGGAATGCTCTACCGTATCTGCTCGGCTACGCATGCCTCTCCCTAATGTCAATATGTCTTGTCGATAGCTGTTTTGGTTAGTGATTATTGTCTTATTTCATTGTATAGCCTCCAGCCATGCTCAATATGCCTCAGCTAACCCTCTTGTCCCACCTCCCACACATGCAGTGACCTCACCTGGTTTAATTGATGTTTCTAGAGACAATACCTGTCTCATCGTCACTCAATGCCTAGGTTTACCTCCACTGTACTCACATCCTACCATACCTTTGTCTGTAAATTATGCATTGAATCTATTCTACCGAGCCCAGAAACCTACTCCTTTTACTCCTGTTCCAAACGCACGAGACGACCAGTCCTTATAGCCTTTAGCCGTACCCTTATCCTATTCCTCCTCTGCTCCTCTGGTGATGTAGAGGTGAATCCAGGCCCTGCAGTGCCTAGCTCCACTCCCATTCCCAAGGCGCTCTCATTTGTTGACTTCTGTAACCGTAAAAGCCTTGGTTTCATGCATGTTAACATTAGAAGCCTCCTCCCTAAGTTTATTTTATTCACTGCTTTAGCACACTCTGCCAACCCAGATGTCCTAGTCGTGTCTGAATCCTGGATTAGGAAGGCCACCAAAAACCCTTAAACTTCCATCCCTAACTATAACATTTTCCCGACAAGATAGAACTGCCAAAAGGGGGAAGAGTTCTGTCTTAATATCCAGGTCTGTTCCCAAACAATTTAAGCTTCCACTTTTAAAAATCCACCTTTCCAGAACCAAGTCTCTCACCATTGCAGCTTGATATAGACCACCTTCTGCCCCCAGCTGTGCTCTGGACACCATATGTGAATTGATTGCCTCCCATCTATCTTCAGAGCTCGTGCTGTTAAGTGACCTAAACTGGGACATGCTTAACACCCAGGCCATCCTACAATCTAAGCTTGATGCCCTCAATCTTACACAAATGATCAATGAATCTACCAGGTACAACCCAAAATCCGTAAACACAGGCACTCTCATAGATATCATCCTAACCAACCTGCCCTCCAAATAAACCTCTGCTGTCTTCAACCAGGATCTCAGCAATCACTGCCTCATTGCTTGTATCCGTAATGGGTCTGCGGTCAAACGTCCACCCCTCATCACTGTCAAACGCTCCCTAAAACACTTCTGCGAGCAGGCCTTTCTAATCGACTTGGCCCGGATATCCTGGAAGAATATTGACCTCGCGAGCTTTTTCAAACAAATTTGCATCCTGCAGCACAAACTCCAAAATTTTCAGGACATTGTAAAGTCCATGGAGAATAAGAGCACCTCCCCCAGCTGCCCACTGCACTGAGGCTAGGAAACACTGTCACCACAGATAAATCCACGATAATTGAGAATTTCAATAAGCATTTTTCCATGTCTGGTCATGCTTCCACCTGGCCACCCCTACACTGGTCAACAGCCCTGCACCCCCCACAGCAACTTGCCCAAGCCTCCCCATTTCTCCGTCACCCAAATCCAGATAGCTGATGTTCTAAAAGAGCTGCAAAATCTGGACCCCTACAAATCAGCAGGACTAGACAATCTGGACCCTCTCTTTCTAAATGTATCAGCCGACATTGTTGCAACCTCTACTAGCCTGTTCAAACTCTCTTTCTTTCAGAGATCCCCAAAGATTGGAAAGCTGCCACGGTCATCCCCCTCTTCGAAGAGGGAGACACTCTAGACCCAAACTGCTACAGACCTATATCTATCCTACACTGCCTTTCTAAGGTCTTCGAAGGCCAAGTTAACCTCTCTAGGGTATGTGGTACGCTAGTGTCCCACCTAGCCAACATCCAGTGAGATTGCAAAGCGCCAAATTCAAATACAGAAATACTCATTATAAAAATTCAGAAAAGATATTACTATTTTACATAGGATTAAAGATTAACATCTTGTGAATCAACCAATCCAACCATTCAAAAATGCTTTACGTTGAAAGCATACCTTACAATTATTTGAGAACTTAGCCCAGCAGACAAATCATTACAAGCAGTAACCAACCAAGTCGAAGAGTTACACAAGTCAGAAATAGAGATAAAATTAATCACTTACCTTTGATGATCTTCATATGGTTGCACTCAGAAGACATCTTTTTCTTCGAAAAAGTCTCTCTTTATATCCGAAAACCTCCTTTGTGTTCGCGCGTTTTCTTGAGTAATCCACAGGCTCAAACTCAGTCACAACAGGCAGACGAAAAAAATCCAAACTGTATCCGTAAAGTTCATAGAAACATGTCAAACAATGTTTATATTCAATCCTCAGGTTGTTTTTAGCCTAAATAATTGATAATATTTCAACCTGACAATAACGTCGTCAATATAAAATAAACAAGAAAGACACTCTCTCGGTCGTACGCATGAAAAAGCTCTGTGACACTGCAGGGTCCACTCATTCAGACTGCTCTTACTCCCTCGTTTTTCAGAATACAAGCCTGAAACAATTTCTCAAGACGGTTGACATCTAGTAGAAGGCATAGGAACTGCAATGTGAGTCCTAAGTCAATGGATACTGTAATGGCATTGAATAGAGAACTACAACAACAACAAAAAAATCCTACTTCCTGAATGGATTTTTCTCAGATTTTCACCTGCCAAATCAGTTCTGTTATTCTCACAGACACTAGGTTAACAGTCCTGGAAACTTTAGAGTGTTTTCTATCCATATATACCAATATATGCATATCATATCTTCTAGGACTGAGTAGAAGGCAGTTTAATTTGGGCACACTTTTCATCCAAAATTCCAAATGCTGCCCCCTACCCTAGAGAAGTTAACAAATAGATCACTGACCATTTCGAATCCCACCATACCTTCTCCGCTATGCAATCTGGTTTCAGAGATGGTCATGGGTGCACCTCAGCCATGCTCAAGGTCCTAAACAATATCATAACCTCCATCGATAAGAGACAATACTGTGCAGCTTTATTCATAGACCTGACCAAGGCTTTCAACTCTGTCAATCACCACATTCTTATCAGCAGACTCAACAGCCTTGGTTTCTCAAATGACTACCTCGCCTGTTTCACCAACTACTTCTCTGATAGAGTTCAGTGTGTCAAATCAGAGGGCCTGTTGTCCGAACCTCTGGCAGTCCCTATGGGGGCGCCACAGGGTTCAATTCTCGGGCCGACTCTTTTCTCTGTATGCATGATGATGTCGCTGTTGCTGTTGGGGATTCTCTGATCCACCTCTACGCAGGCGATATCATTCTGTATACTTCTGGCCCTTCTTTGGACACTGTGTTAACTCACCTCCAGACGAGCTTCAATGCCATACAACTCTCGTTCCGTGGCCTCCAATTGCTCTTAAATGCAAGTAAAACTAAATGCATGCTCTTCAAACGATCGCTACCAGCATCACTACTCTGGGTGGTTCTGACTAAGAATATGTGGACATCCACAAATACCTAGGTGTCTGGTTAGACTCACATTAAGCATCTCCAATCCCCCCAAAAAATCTAGAATCGGCTTCCAATTTCGCAACAAAGCATCTTTTACTCATGCTGCCAAACATACCCTCGTAAAACTGACTATCCTACCGATCCTTGACTTTGGCGATGTAATTTACGAAATAGCCTCCAACACTCTACTCAGCAAATTGGATGCAGTCTATCACAGTGCCATCCATTTTGTCACCAAAGCCCCATATACTACCCACCACTGCAACCTGTGTGCTCACGTTGGCCGGCCCTCGCTTCATATTCGTCGCCAAACCCACTGGCACCAGGACATCTACAAGTCTTTGCTAGGTAAAGCCCCACTTTATCTCAGCTCACTGGTCACCATAGCAGCACCCACCCGTAGCACGCGCTCCAGCAGGTAAATTTCACTGGTCACCCCCAAAGCCAATTCCTCCTCTGGTAGCCTTACAGTTCTCTGCTGCCAATGACTAGAATGGATTGCAAAAATCACTGAAGCTGGAGACTCATATCTCCCTTACTAACTTTGAGCACCAGCTGTCAGAGCAGCTCACAGATCACTGCACCTGTACATAGCCCATCTGTACAATAGCCCATCCAACTACCTCATCCCCATACTGTTATTCATTTTATTTTTGCTCCTTTGCACCCCAGTATCTCTACTTGCACGTTCATATTCTGCACATCTATCACACCAGTGTTTAATTGCTAAATTGTAATTATTTCGCCACTATGGCCTTATCTTACCTCATTTGCACACACTGTATATATTTTTCTATTGTGTTATTGACTGTATGTTTTGTTTATTCCATGTGTAACTCTGTGTTGTTTGTGTCACACTGCTTTGCTTAATCTTGGCCAGGTCACAGTTGTAAATGAGAACTTGTTCTCAACTAGCCTACCTGGTTAAATAAAGGTGGGAAAAAAAAAAAAAAAAATTTTTTTATAGCAGCACACCATTGCTTAGAATCAAGGGCAATGGTGACTTCATTGAGGACCTTTAAGGTTGCAGTGACACATCCATAACCTGAGCGGAAAACCAGATTGCATACCATAGACATCAAGAAAGGCAGTCAGTTGATTATTGACACGTTTTTCCAACACTTTTGATAAACAGGGCAAAATAGAAATAGGCCTGTAACAGTTAGGATCAGCTTGATCTCCCCTTTAACTTCTTGCGACTAGCAATCCCGTATCTGGGAGCATAATCATAGCCTCAAGCGCATTACCATAACGCAACTTTTCATATTCATGAAAATCGCAAATGAAATGAAATAAATATATTCAAACACAAGCTTAGCCTTTTGTTAATAACACTGTCTTCTCAGATTTTCAAAATATGCGTTACAGCCAACGCTAGACAAGCATTTGTGTAAGTTTATCATGGCATAATGCTATGCTCGGCTCTGCTGGCAGCAGGCAACATTTTCACGAAAATAAGAAAAGCAACCAAATTAAGGTTGCTGCCCATATCATCCTTTCTGGGGAGGTTCCCATTGCTTGGAAGGCAGCCACGGTTCATCCTTTATTTAAAGAAGAAAGGGTCTAAACCATCTGACACAGATGTTTTTTGGGGGCCAAGTTTCAGGAGCTCCTTTAGCACCTCGGACTCAGTGACTGCCTGCAGGTTGAAACCTTGTTGCGGGGCAGGAGAAAAAGAGGGAGAAGCATCGTTTAATCGCATTAGAAGGGGTGGGAGATGAGGAAATGTTGGACGAGCAAGGAGGCATGGCTGAGTTAAATAAGAATCCTGACTTAATGAAAGTGGTGAGGAAAGAGCTCAGTCATGTGCGTCTTGTCAGTAACAACCACATCATCAACTTTAAGGGACATGGGCAGCTGTGAGGAGGAGGGTTTATTCTCCAGGTTTTTTCCAGAATTTCTTGCGGTTAGACCCACAGAGAGAGAACTGCTCCTTAAAGTAACTAACTTTGGCCTTCCGGATAGTCTGAGTGCACTTATTTCTCATTTGACTGAACGAGCGCCAGTCAGCCTGAGTATGCGTGTGCCGAGCCAAATGCAGTTCTTGAGGTGGAGTAACTCTTCAAGACCACGGTCGAACCAGGGGCTGAACCTGATTTTCATTCTAATTTTATTTATGGGGGCGTGTTTGTTAATAATACCACTGAAAATATCAAAAAAGAAGGTCCAAGCTGATTCTATACCATTTTACATTGTATCTATCTCTCTCTGTCAACTCTCAAAATGTGATGGCTCAATTGGCTTTGTAAATAATGGTTTGTGCAGATTTAAGGTCCGTTTGTTATTGATTGTACTTCCTCAGACTTTAGATAAAAGCCGTGACTTTACTGTGAAAATGTTTGTTCGTGATTAATTCAACTGCATAGAAGCTGAGTGTGAACCAAGTCATCATTATGCCTGTTCCATACACTTCTCTGGCATTCAACCTGTGAGACACGAGAGAAATGTTTTTCTCACCTTTCTTATTCATTTGGTCTAACACAATCCCCCCCCCCCCCCCGGAGTACTATTTGGTTCACAGACAAAACATTATGTTATTAAACGAGGCTTGAAGTGAAGTCATGACATTCTCAACCTATTTTTATTGTTAATTTAATTTCAGTTTTTCATCTTCAACAGCCAGTTTGTGATTAGCTGTAATACTTATTATAGTATACTCCTTTCTCTACTAAGCCATGCTGGCAGACAGACAGTCCATTTAGTCACGTCTTTACTCCCATTTACCTGCAATAAAACACCCCAGAGCCTGGCAGCTTGTCACAGCAATTACTCAGGGCGAGCTGTGTGTGCGCCTGCATGTGTGTGCGTTCACGCGTGCATGTGTGTGAGATCTGGCTGTGTTCCAGACTCTGATTAATCAGTGTGTATTCCATTCCAGTGCCTAGTCAAGACATCCGGGAGGTGACAGGGCTGACTCTGTTTGAGGATGTCATCTATTGGACGGATGAGAAGTCCAAGTCACTGAACCGGGCCCACAAGACCTCCGGGGCTCAGGGAACAGAGCTGCTCAGATACTGGAGAGCCATCCACAACATCAAGGTGTACCACCCTCTCCGCCAACCCGACGGTAATCATCTGTGTGTGAGTGTGTGAGTGTGTGAGTGTGTGAGTGAGTGAGGTGTTTCTTTTCAATTGTAATGAGGAAATGTGCCCTCAAGACTAATGATGCTGAGAGGAGGGGAAAGGGCTCTAGCTGTGGATGTTGGTTTTAGCCTCCCTCTCTTCGCCGCAGTGCCCAAACACCAGTGTCAGGTGACCAACGGAGGCTGCAGCCACCTGTGTCTGCTCTCCCCCAGGGGAGGTTACAGGTGTGCCTGCCCCACCCACTTCTACCTGGCTGCAGACAACAAGACCTGCCTGTCCAACTGCACAGCCAGCCAGGTCAGTGGCACTTTTCTCCTACTGCTTACAAAAATATTTGACATAGTCATTTAGCAGACGCTGTTATCCAGAGTGACTTACAGTTAGTGAATTCATCTTAAGGTAGCTAGGTGGGACAACTACATTTCACATTCATAGTAAGTAAATGTTTCCTTAGTAATAATTGGATTAGTGCTTATATTTGACCTGTTACACACTTGCTTATCCCAACTCCCCCTGAGACACCCATAGGGAGTGGGGTCGCCATTATCCACCGCCCTGGATCAATTGGGCTAAGTGCCTTGCTCAAGGGCACAGTGGCAGATTGTTCACCTTGTTGGATTCAGAATTTCATTTATTTATTTTTTACCTTTATTTAACTAGGCAAGTCAGTTAAGAACAAATTCTTATTTTCAATGACAGCCTAGGAACAGTGTGTTAACTGCCTGTTCAGGGGCAGAACGACAGATTTGTACCTTGTCAGCTCAGGGGTTTGAACTTGCAACCTTCCGGCTACTAGTCTAACCACTAGGCTACTAGGGTGCTGTGCGATAATTCAACATATATTAAAAAGTACCTCTTAAAAATGTATTTTTGGAAGATGGGCATGGACCAGCAGGGGCTCTGACATTAGTATTTGTAGTTTCAAGTGAAGTACTTTAGTTTTCCCACAATCTTCCTGAATGATGATGGCAATGATGATGATGATGACAATGATGACGACGCTGACGACGCTGATGATGATGACGATGATGAAGATGATGGTGATGATATCTCAAGCTTTCTGCTGTTGTTGTGTCCTATAGTTCCGCTGTGGGACAGATGAGTGCATTCCCTTCTGGTGGAAGTGTGACACGGTGGATGACTGTGGGGACGGGTCGGACGAGCCTCCAGACTGCCGTGAGTCACCATCAACACACACACACATACACTTGACAAGGTCCCATTAGGGCTTGTACATTTTCTGTACACACCAATTCACAACTACTCAATCAATTCACAGCCCCCTGGTGGAGCAGGACACTAGCTGCACAGTACAGTACAGAAAATGTTACAACGATTCTTTATCCATAAAAGGAAGTGGGCAGAGAACAAACCCCTTTTCACATTATTTAAGATAGAATTAAAATATTATTTTGAAATTATCAGTAAATGTAAAAACAAAAAGCAATACGCCCCATAAAAGTATTTGTTAGGTTTATGTACTCTTGTTTGTGTATTTCTGTTTTTTTTATTATTTGTTGTGTTCATAATAAAAATGAAAAAGAAATTGGAAAAAAATGATTATTAAAAAAATAGATGTGTGTGTGTGTTTTCTGTTCTTTCTTCACAGCTGAGTTTAAATGCCAGCCAGGGAGGTTCCAGTGTGGGACTGGTCTCTGTGCTCTGCCTCCGTTTATCTGTGATGGGGAGAACGACTGTGGGGACAATTCTGATGAAGCCAACTGTGGTAAATATTATACACATTTCTTCACATGGCTGGTCGTTATTGTAAAAGACAATGCATACTCATTACTTACCTGGTTAAATAAAGGAAATAAATGACACTCTCCATCCTATTCTGAATCCGCCCCAAATGTTTCACTCAACTAACAAATACTACATTGTAGACTACCTTGGCTAAGGCTAACACCTTTGTTCATACTATCTACAGAATCCTACATCTGTCTATCTGGACAGTTCAAATGCAGGAAGCGTCAGAAGTGCATCCCACTGAACCTGCGCTGTAACGGACAGGACGACTGTGGCGACGAAGAGGACGAGACAGACTGCCGTAAGAATCAAATCATCTGTAGATGGATCTCTACAGATACGGTCTTAAAGAACAGTGATGAAAGTTTGCCAGCTCTGTACATTTTATCGGGAGATTTCAATTTCACTTGGCCATGAAAAATGAGCCTGCGCAAGACATAGATAATGAAGTATTGAAAAGGCTTTTGTTGTTAGCACTCAGGTCATTTCTTTAGCGGGAGAGACAACCCTTTTGGTGAATGACAAAAGAAAAGAAAGGAACAGTAGAGAGAAACTCAGACCCTGAACGGACAGACTCTGTGACTTCCCCTCTGATTTTGAAGTCTTGGTCAATGATTCACCCTGTTAACAATTCTCTTTGGATTATAGAAAGCCCCCCAGCCTTCTATGTTCATACTGCCATACCTGGTTAATTCTGCTCAAAGACACAAGGAAGGTCCATTATTAATAAAAGCCACATATCCTTGTTATAACACGAAAAGGATGCACGTTTCTTTTCAGTTGACCTAGTTTGACTTCGCTGTGGAGTTTGATTGGAGTTTTATCCCCTGCTTGTTATCCCTCCAGCTTGACATTTTAAAGTTCCGAACTTCTGGATGCTTCTTTCGCTTGTCTGGAATGTACAGTACCAGGTAAAGGTTGAGACAACTCCTCGTGCGTGAGAGAGACAGAAAGAAGGGTCTTAATAAGTACCTGGAATCACACCTGTCTGGTTGTCATCACGAATCAAAGTGACAGCTCTAAGATACACTGGAGCAAGGTCTCAAGACACACACACACACACACACACACACACACACACACACCATCCATGAACACCTTATTAGATCCCAGTGATGGGGCTAACGACTCATCTCACAGCCCCAGCCCTAGAAGCAGTCTAATCTCCCTCCCTGCACCCCCTGAGCCCCTGTCTCTGGCTGCAGTCACATCCAGCCCCAGCCTGGCTCAGTGGTTGAGCTGTGTTGCCCTGAGGCCACTGGGAACAGAGTGGGAACAGAGAGGAAGACACTGGTAATTGCACCAGCAGGGGGTTGAGCCATGCTGGCAGGCTGGAGGGAGGGAGGGAGGGAGGGGAAGGATAGGGAGGCTGGTGGAATGTACAGCACCAGGTAAAGTGTGTCTCTGTAGGCTCTGTTTGAACAAACCTAGCACAAGTGTAAATCGAAGCGCTGGCGGTAGAGCTGTAGGTTGGGGGGTGTGTCAGAAATATTTGTTGCTATTTTCACAACCAGATTTATGGGCGCAGTTGCTGGGTTTTAGCGCGGAAGGGCTGGGTTTTGATTAATAAACAGGTTGAAGGTGTATCGAGGCTTGACCTCTCACTGGCCAATCAGAGCATGCTCCATGGCTAAATATGTGGTTGCTTCAAGTTGTCAAGAGCTTGGGATTATAAGGTTCTATCTGCAAAAATAGGATTCTGCAATGATTGGCATTAGAATTACAAACCCGGCGTAAGTTCTTAAGACACACCTCAAATATTTCCACCCCTCCCACCTCAGCGCAAACCAGCTGACATTAGACAGTTAAACGGACAAACCTGTTGTCAGGGCAAGAAAATGCCAGTGCGCCAGTTTTTACATGACGAAATTATGTTAACTAACGTGCGTTTGACACTTGCGCCTCCTTACCACCAACCGAAAATAGAGCACCGTGTGTGTTTGCGTGTGAGACACAGGGAGGGTATTCCAGGAGCTGAGTCTCACCCAGGGTGCAGATTAGGGCAGACAGAAGGTTGGTTTAGCCTGCGTCTGAGGGGGATGCCTTTCTGAGACAGAGGGAGGTTTAACCAGGGCTAATCATGCTGGGAGGGCTGAGGGTTTAGAGATGCAGCTGGAGCTCTAACCACCTCCATCCCCCTCCTGCTGGGAAAGAGGAAGCTGTGCTCTGGGTGTCAAGGCACTGTGGCATAAGGAGGGGTGCAAAGGAAAAATGAATTTGACTTTCTCTATTGCTCCACGCCCTAGTTTTTGTATGCCACATATAAAACAATTTGTGTGGATTAGATGTACCTACAATACATGTGTATTGCTATTGTTTTTGGTAATGTCTTTATCATCTTGGTACCTTCAGTAGCCGACAAGTTTTGCAATTTTAGAACTGTCCGTTATTGTCACGCTCGTGATGGCGTCTCTTCTCACCTTTGTCCGCCCTGTTTATCTCCTGTGCCATCGGTCTCCACCCCCAGCTGAGAGCACCTGTTCTGCCAGCCAGTTCCAGTGTAAGACCTCCCTGCACTGTATCTCGGCCCTGTGGGTGTGTGACGAGGACCCGGACTGTGCCGATGGATCGGACGAGGCCGACTGCGGTGAGTTCTACTGTTCTATGCTATTGTACCTTCAGAAAGTATGCACACACCCCTTGACCCCCCCCCCCTCCGCCCACATTTTGCTGTGTTATAGCCTGAATTTAAAATGGTTTAAATTGAGATTTTGTGTAAATGGCCAGCCTACACACAATGCCCCGTAATGTCAAAGTGTATTTTTTTATTTATTTTATTATGTTTACAAATTATTATTTTTTAAATGAAGAGCTTGAGTCATTGAGTATTTAACCCCTTTGTCATGGCAAACCTAAAATAAGTTCAGGAGTAAAGATTTGCTTAACATGTCACATAAATTGCATGGACTCACTCTTTGTGCAGTAATAGTGTTTAACGTGACTTTTGAATAACGACCTCATCTCTGCACCCCACACATACAAGTATCTGTAACGTTCCTCAGTGAATTTCAAACACAGATTCAACCACAAAGACCAGGGAGGTTTTCCAATAGCTCACAAAGAAGGGCAACTATGGGCAAAATAAATAAAACAAGCGGCCCATTGAATATAGTTATTAATTACACTTTGGATGTATCAATACAACCAGTCACTACATAGAATAGAGGCGTCATTCCAATCTCAGTTGTCGGAAAGGCATGAAGGAGCTCAGGGATTTCACCGTTAGGCCAATGGTGGCTTTAAAACAGTTACAGAATTGAATGGCTGTGAGAGGAGAAAACTGAGGCTGGATTAACAGCATTAATCTAAATGACGAAGTGAAAAGATGGAAAATATTCCAAAACATTCATCCTTTTTGCAATAAGGCAGTTAAACTATACTGCATAAAATGTGGCCAATAAATTTACTTCATGTGCTGAATACAAAGCGTTATGTTTTGGGCAAATCCAACACAACACATCACCGAGTACCACTCTTTATATATTCAATCATGATGGTGACTGCATCATGTTATGGGTATGCTCATCTGCAAGGATTATGGAGTTTTTTTTAGGATAAAAAGGAACAGAATTGAGCTAAGCACAGGCAAAATCCTTGAGGAAAAGCTGGTTCACTCTGCTTTAAACCAGACACTGGGAGAATTCACCTTTCACCAAATTCACCTTTCAGCAGGACAATAACCTAAAACACAAGGCCAGATATACACTGGAGTTGCTTACCAAGACAACGTTGAATGTTCCTGAGTTGCCTCGTTACAGTTTTGACTTAAAATGGTATGAAAAAGTATGGCAACACATGAAAAAATGGCAACTTGACAGAGCTTGAAGATTTTTTTAAATAATAATGTGCAAATATTGTACAATCCTATGTGTGCAAAGCTCTTAGAGACTTACCCAGAAAGACTCACAGCTGTAATCGCTGCCAATGGCGATTCTAACAAAACGTAATACAACAAAGTGTGGAATAAGTCAAGGGGTATGAATACTTTCTGAAGGCAGTGTATGTTATATTATATTATATTCTAGTCTACAGTCTACAGGTTCCAAAAGGGTTCTTTGATTGGCCCCATAAGAGAACCCTTTTTGGTTCAAGGTAGAACCCTGTTGGGTTCCATGTAGAATCCCCAAAAGGGTTCTACCTAGAACCAAAGGGGTTTCTTCAAAGGGTTCTCCTATGGGGACAGCCGAAGAACCCTTTTAGGTTCTAGATAGCAACTTTTTTAGTCTAGTCTTTTGTAGTCTAGTCTATTGTAGCCGTTTTTGATCACAATGGAATGGCCTACTCTAAGGGGACATTTGTATCTCGACTTTGTGCCTCATTGTACCACATGCAAGCTTTTGGCAGGGAAACGCATATGTGTAGACTTAAACTGAATGTGATAGATAACGTTATGCAGACATCAACTGACATTTTTTTTTCTGGTGACCACCTCATTAATGCTGACTGCTCGTCGATATGCTCATAAAGCACTTGTTAATATGGCCAGCTCCAGAGATTAGCTGGAGGAGGTTACGTCCTTTCACTGGCTCTTCCTCTCATCAAATGGACTGCTAGGGCTTGACCTTGGCATTTCCACTGCTGCCTGTGCATTTAATGGTGACATTTCGGGAGATCGAGGGGATGACAGTAAGTTCTCTCTGTGATTTGAGTCGTTCTCTCTGGTTTTCAGTCAGTGTTCAATTTTTTTTTTTTACATTTTCTCTATGGGTCATATTTAAAAGGTTTCTTCTCTTACCGATGATATTCCGACAGATATTAAGCATGAGAGGAGACGTACACACTGACAGAACATATTGTATACACCCACTGGCTTTGATTTACCTTAATTCAAGAGAGGCAACAACAGTTTTGGAATTCCCAGCACCGTATTTTTCTTTCTTAATTCTAGAATGTGATTTAAATCTTTCAGGCATGGGAAGGAATGGATTTAGTATTCAACCGCAGCAGTGTGCTCAGGTCAAGTTTGAATTCTGTTAATGTCATACTAAGTTTGGTAATTAGCTCTCAGACATGGTACTGTGTGATTGTCAATTAATAATGCATGATGTATTTATCTTTTCTCCCCATAGTTCGATTTAAAAGTCTGACAGGGAGATGAGAGGATATCACTTTGCTGATTTTACAGTGTCGGGACACCATGTAAAGATGGATTACTAGGCTGTTATTTAAGACAGAAAACAGGAAAGTTACTGTTCTTCCAGTCTTTCTTGTTGACAGTTGCAGGCGTTTTATATGCAGTATGTAATGTCTTACTCTTCATCGGTCATCGCCTCATCTTCCATAGAGGAAACTCAAGGGACCGACGATCACCGTCACACACGCCTGGCAATATGCAAAATGTCAACATGGATCCCGTGTCGGAACACTTTGCTTGTTTTACGTCTTCATGGACTGTCTTGTTGTTTCTGTGCCTAGATGAGAAGACATGCGGTCCTCATGAGTTCCGGTGCCAGAACAACAACTGTGTCCCGGAACACTGGAGGTGTGATGGACAGAGTGACTGTGGCGACAACACAGACGAACAGAACTGCAGTAAGTCCCTCCCTCGTCTTCGGTCTGTTGTTCACACTGGAAGGAATGACCTTGGAATGAACTTTTGTGTAGTACTATATAACTTGCTCACTCCCTGACACTATAACTAGAGCCTTGTGTTTTGCGCAATCATGTGACGTAGCAAAATGCTATCTTGTATCTGAAGCCTTCTCCAGAAATGACAATTGCACCAAAATTGAAAGCGATTGTCTTGAGTATGATGCTGGATCATCTGACACAAAAAGAAAAGGGGAACGTTCAATGAAAACGCTTTAAAGGTACAAATCCAGGTCCGGTTACATGACTGCGCAAAATACAGCGACCTAATATGACTACCAACAAATACTTCTGCTTGGTATGATGAGGAATGTCCTGGGGAAACATGCCTCACTGTCACGCGCCTAAAATCACTGTCATTCCTCATTCCCTTACACCTCTCAGAGCCAGCCACCTGCCCCTCCAGGGACTTTGTGTGTGACAACGGAGAGTGCATCTCGGCTCGTTTCCATTGTGACGGTGACAGGGACTGTGCTGATAACTCTGATGAAAAAGGCTGTGAGACGCGCTCGTGCCCCGCGGACCAGTTCCAATGTCTCAATCACCTCTGCATCTCCAACAAGTGGCTCTGCGACGGCCAGGAGGACTGTAAAACAGGGGAGGACGAGAGGAACTGCCAAGGACCTGGTATGAGCTCACAGACACGCTCTCACGGACACACACGTACACATGCACACTTGATTACTTACTGTATCGCTGTTGGGTATATGTCGGATAGCTGTTGCTGGCTGCGGCTGTAGGTGGGGACTTGCTTTCACTGTCTTACTCAAAACAACCGTGTTGATACTGCCCTCCGTTGGAAAGCATGCTTGTGTGTCACACATCTTGTGATAGGGGGACTGTTTGTTCGTCTGTGTTTGTTTGTGTTCAGCAACAGATGCAGTTTGATGATGTCCCCAGTAAGCGTAGATACAGTTGGCTTACTGTCTTGCATTGACAGCTAGAAAATAACCCTTAATGCCTTTAGAAACCAACAGAGGTATTCCCACACGTGGACCAATTCTCAGTCGACAGCAATTACAGACTTCACTCCACTCTCGTATATCCTGACATTCACATTTATTTGAAGATTCGTAATCCCTTTGTGTTTCATTGCATGAATTGAATGTATGCAATTGCATGAATTGAATGTAACTTGAAGTCTTGTGGAGGAATAAATGCAAGGCCAGAGTAGCTTCAAGGCACTTCAAATCTCGAGCAGATGGTTCGATATCAGCAAGCTGGTCTTGCTGGTCTTCTCTCCTTCTCTCCTGCAAACCGAAGGTGTGAAATTAAAATGAGCTTTGTCTCTCTCACCGAGATGCCTCTGCCTGTCTGCCTGCCTGTCTGCCTGCCTGTCTGTCTGTCTGTCTGTCTGCCTGCCTGTCTGTCTGTGTCTGTCTGTCTGCCAATTCAATTGCTTTATTGGCATGATTTAACAATGTACACGTTGCCAAAGCATACTTTGGCAATGGAATGATTCATTAACAACAACATCAAAAATCATCAAGATTGTCACAAAGAGGAAAATCACTAAGAACAATAATCAAGGGTGTGGTGGATGGGGTTGTATTAGAAATATAAATCGCTAAGAAAATAAATAACACGAAGGCATGTGCAGGTTTGTTGGTCTGTCTCTCTCTCTTTCTCATGACAACTCGTTTTTTACAAATATTTTAGCTGAGTACTTTCTTTATATATTTATATGGAAAGTACCTGTGGACAGCTGTGGCTGCACTTGCACTGTAAATTCCTCCAATTGGAAGGGCCACACCGTGACATGCATGAAAAACCTTTTCCCCCCTCTCTCCCAGTGAGTCCAGATGGGAGCGAGACTGAATTGCTTTGATTGGTCCAAAGTGCTCCAAAACATGCTAGGAATAGCACTCGGAATTAACAGTGTTGCACTTGTATACCAGGTGGTGTCGTGGCCAGTTGAGAAGTATTTTCAGCACCGGTTTAATGGGGATTGTCTATGTCGTCAGCTTCTTTTATCTAATGTGGTCCTGCGTGGTTCAGTTGGTAAGAGCGTGGCGCTAGCATCATCGAGGTTGTGGGTTCAATAACTAATGTGTAATACGAATGTATGCGCTCACTGTACTGTAAGTGATTTTGAATAAAAGTGCTATGTTATCTGTTTCAGCGGTCCTTCCGTCCTGCTCCCTGAGTGAGTATGAGTGTGTCGGGGGAGGCTGTGTGTCGGCCCGCCTGAGGTGTGATGGCCAGAGAGACTGCTCAGATGGATCTGATGAGGTGAGTGCTCCCTGATGAAGCCCTGATTGTAGTCGCTGAGCCTCATCTGTGCGATAGCATACCTTTCATGTCTGTTTGCCTTTTACTGTATGCCATTTGTTCTTAAGGTCATCAACATTGGAAAATGGGTCCTAATTATCTTGCGTCATATTTTCATGGAGAATCCCCATGGAATGCTGTTGAATGATGGCTAGCACTACTCATCTTTGTGTAAAATGTAAAGCCTGCTTTTGTCAATCAACATCCTTACCTCTCAAATACCTGGATACAGGTAGTTTGGTCTTTTTTTTTGCCCGTTTCCTCCAAACATCAGGGTCCCTTTAGGATCTCAGTGTAATTAAAACCATGCTCTTGGTTCAGAGTCAGTAGTTCATGTCCATGCAGTGGCAGCCTACCTCTTTTAATAAGGTCTTTCTCCACAGCCAACAGAGTCCCCTGGAGAGAGCAACGTCATCCTAGACTCATGCATTATATATTAAAGCAATTTCCCCAAAGGCCAAGTACATGTTGATTAATTCAACCCATAACTCAGAGTTTGTAACACATCATTCTGTCATGTTTTGTAAAAAATAAAATGAGCATTTGATCTGAAAATGACAATGGTCATTGTCAGTCTTCGTCTTCTTCTTCTACGCATACATCATAATGTAATGTTAAGGCTTGGACAAGCCTTTTTGAGACCTGGCAGTGGAATGGCTTGGTGGCAGACAGGGGTGTATGTGTTTGTTGTTGTTGAGGTGTGTGTGTGTGTGTGTCTGTGTGTTGTGCCGACAGGTAGACTGTGTGAGGGAGTGCAGGGAGGATGAGTTTCTGTGCCTGAACCGAGCTCACTGCATCCCCAGCCGCTGGCACTGTGATGCCCTGCCTGACTGTGTGGATCACAGTGACGAGCATAACTGTGTCCAGGGTGAGCCTAGAACACACACGCATACACGCACGCACACACACACACACTAACACACACACACACACACACACACACACACACACACACACACACACACACACACACACTAACACACACACTCACACGCACGCACGCACACACACACACACACACACACACACACACACACACACACACACACACAATGTTGTTTAAAACATGTGTGATGTATTATTCACTCAGTCAGTATTATGTTAAAACTGTGTGTCCATTGCAGTCTCCCTTCAGTCAGAGTGCTCTCTGTAATTGGGAGGAAAGGTTGATGGGTGCAGTGGCGTAAAAAGTGCCCAATTGTCGTACTTGAGTGAAAGTAAAGATCGCTTAATAGAAAATGAGTCAGGTTCAAGTGAAAGTCACCCAGTAAAATATTGATTGAGTAAAAGTCTAAAATAATTTGGTTTTAAATATACTTAAGTATCTAAATAAATAATTGCTAAAATATACTTAAATATCAAAAGTAAAAGTATAATTAATTTCAAATACTTTATATTTAGCAAACCAGACAGTACTGATTTCTTGCTTTTTTAAATTTATGGATAGCCAGGGGCACACTCCAATACTCAGACATTTACAAGCAAAGCACATGTGTTTAGTGAATCTGCCAGTTCAGAGGCAGTAGGGAGAGATGCACTTATCTCTGGCCAGGTTTGTCAGTCATTTTGAGTCAGAGTCTTAGTGGATTACTTTCCACGCAGTTAGACACAGTAGTCGCAGCATCGCACTTTCAAAATAAATCAGCCGATTGGAACCGATTGGCTGGTGAAACACACACTGTCCACTGATTGGACCAGCAAATGGTCAATCAACACAGGTTGGATGAGCTAGTGAACAGATTGCTAATTTGCTGTACAGCTATAGGATCGGGTGCAGCGCAGTGTCAAATTGTAGGGGGAGAGGATTGCCATAAATATGCAGTTGTTTATTTGGCATGCACACCAGCAATGGGGCATCAAGCAACAATTACTAGAATAGGCCTACAGGTCTTTTGGTATGTCAATTATATTTATGGGACAAATCTTATTTTTGGTGAAAAACAACATTTTGGTGAAAAATCATATTTCGTGAAAAAAACATTTTGTTTCCTACTAAATTGTTTCTCTTGCAGCAGCCCACTCTTGCCGTGCGGATGAGTTTATCTGTACCAACACACTGTGTAAGCTTTACATCTGGGTGTGTGATGGAGAGGATGACTGTGGAGATAACTCTGATGAAGACTCGGACATGTGTGCTAAACTGCCGTGTCCACCGAGCAGACCCTACCGCTGTCGGAACGACAGGGTGTGTCTGCGCTCGGAGCAGGTGTGCAACGGAGTCGACGACTGTGGGGACATCTCCGATGAAGAGGACTGTGGTGAGTCCAATCATATCTGTTCACTTTCTTTACTTAATCATTCAGATGATCACAAATTACCCAGAATCACTGAGCTCCTGTGTTTTGTCTACGTGTTTTATTTCACCTTTATTTTAGCTGGGAGTCCCATTAAGACCAATCTATTTTACAAGGGAGTCCTGTACATCCACAATTTACAAATATAACATCATACAAACATACAAGATTACAAATCATACTCAAGAGAAACAATCCCATTTGCAAAGAGGTCCCCAATCAATCCTTTGAACTGCTCGAGAGGCACCATTACATCTAGTTTATATAGCTGACTAATGGCTATTGTGTGTGCACCCACGCACACGTCCATCGTTGTTAGTGTAAAAAAATGGAGATAGCAATAGCCTAGCTATGGTGTTGAAACATGTCTGTTCTGTCTTTGGCCCCATGGCTGTTACCTTCTCCCCCTGGCTTGTCCTGTATCCTGGATCTGAAGATGTGATGCGGTCCCCAAGACCCTGTGGTAAGGTGGAGTTCACCTGCAGCAACCATCGCTGCATCCCGCAGGAGCTGCAGTGTGATCTGTTCGATGACTGTGGAGACGGGGGCTCGGATGAACAGGACTGTAAAGGTGGTACGTGGCTTCTAATGTCCCTCGCTGTTCCTTTGTCCCTCTATCTCTCTTTCTATCAAAATATCCCTCCCTCGATATCGATCTCGATCTGTCTTTGTCTCTCTCGCTCTCTGTATCTGTCTCTGTCTCTCCCCTTCTCTGTATATACCTGTCTCTCTCTCTCTATGCCTGTCTGTCTCTCTCTGCACATTTCAGTTCATGTTCAGTTCATTTCAGTACTCCCAAGAAAGATTGTATAAGGAAAGAAGGCAGGATAGGTCGTACAAAATCTTCCAAATAAATGCTCTCTCCTGGATCGAACATTCTGAAATAAAAACAACGCTGAAATAAAACCATAAAATAATGCATTCTAGCCCCTGATTTTGGGCACTGTCAGCATTTGGGGCGGCAGGTAGCCTAGAAGTTAGAGCATTGGGCCAGTAACCAAAAGGTTGCTGGATCGAATCCCCGAGCTGACAAGGTAAAAATCTGTTATTCTGATCAAGGCAGTTAACTGTTTCCCAGTAGGCTGTTGTTGTAAATAAGAATTTGTTCTTAACTAACTTTCCTGGTTAAATAACTAAAAAATCTGTGCACTCAGGGTATGTTTATTCCCAGCATGTAGAGTACTCTATTTACAAAAGCTGAATGAGAGAGAAAAGGGCTGTGCTAATGGATGTTTTTATTACAAAAACGGCTTTACCTGGAACCAATAAGGGTTCTTCTATGGGAACAGCCGAAGAGCCCTTTTCGGGACCCTTTTTTCTAAAGAGTGCACAAACAGCATCCAACTTCCACCATATAATGATGTGTTATTGTGATGTCCGTGTTTTATACAGTGGTTTCCAAGGAAGGAGTATGTGGAGAGAGAGTGGGTCTATGTGGAGATGACGCATTCTGCAATAATACAGGAACCGATTCACTCTGTCAGTGCAAGGCTGGCTTTCAGAGGAGCCAGACGACGAGGCAGTGTGAAGGTACAGTACGGTGATGATGTTGCCTTTGACCTTCTCCGTCTCCGGGTTTTCTTTGGCATTCACTTGCTGCTGAGAGTTTGAAACGTTACGTCACCTTTCGAAAATAGAGAGCAGACAGCGAGAAGGCCACACTTCACAGTACATGTCTGTGGTTATCACTGCAGAAAAGCTCTGATAGCTCCTGTTCACCGGACAACGGCAATGCGCAGCGTAGCTACTCTGCCTTTGCTTTCTTTTTGATAAATGTGTCGGGCGAGTTTTAGATATGAACCATCAGAGATAGAGTTTGTACTACTCCTAAGTGGTTATCCCTGTGTATTGAAGGACAGAGCTCAGACAGAATTGTGGCGCAAGCTCTTTTGATTATTTGTGGCTTGATGGGAATTATAGCCTTCGTTCTTTGTCTTTTTCTCAGAGATCAATGAATGCCTTCAGTTTGGTATGTGCTCTCACTACTGTACAAATACTAAAGGATCCTTCAAATGCACATGTGACCGTAACTTTAAAGAAATCGATGGTGAATGTATAACCAAAGGTAGGAGCTTACCATTACTATTTTGATTACACATAATCAGATGCATGACAATTTGATATGCACACATCACATCGAAATTCTACTTAATTATGCTTGATGCATCACAATTATTCTGATTGCTACGATCTGTTTTGATTAAAATATGCTAATTAGTCTGGAATGTACACTAATTTATATTATTTCCTTTGTGTTTTTTTCTTCTACCTTAATGAACTCGACGGGCAGGACCAGAGGATCAAGTGCTCTACGTTGCGAATGACACTGAAATCCGAAGTTTTGTCTATCCGTTTAAGCAGAACCACGGACAGAAACTGCATCCTCGCATCGAGGACAATGCTAAAATCATTGGGATGGACGCTCTCTTTCACCGACACAAGTTTGTCTGGGCCACACAGTTTAACCCTGGTGGAATGTTTTACAAAGACATCGTAGACAGAAGTCTCACTAAGTCAAATAGCGGAATCATAGTAAGTAAAGGGTTTGACTGGGCTAGAGGTGGAGGGTTATTACTTATTATAAACTAGGTAGTTCAAGCCTTGATTGCTGATTGGCTAAAAGCCGTGGTATATTAGACCATATACACTCTAAATATGCTCCCAACAATTCAAATAGCGGAATCATAGTAAGTAAAGGGTTTGAGTGGGCTAACGGAGGGTTATTACTTAATGTAATCATTGTTATTACTGTATCTGAATGTTTTTGTATCTGTTAATTCACACTCTAAATATGCTCCCAACAATTTAGTTGTACCCGTTAAATTGTTTGGAGCATCATTTAGTATGCAACTTTATTTTTTTATACAGTTTACCCTCAGTCAGCACCTCTAAACATTTTTGGGTTGCTTTAACATATTCATCTGTTCCATATTAACAGTGTTGGGATTAGTTACTTTAAAAGGTAATATATTACTTTGTGGAAAGTAAATGCATTATATTACTCATTATAGTACTTTGTGATACTTTCATGAAACAAATCTCTAACTCTCGCAGTTTGTTTGACAGTCAGAGGGAGCAAGGCGAGCCGTTCACGTTCTACCAAATATAGGCTACTTACTAACTCAGATTTGATCACTAATTTCTCATTTCATCTATGGCGATGCTTTACTTTTTTGTTGTGAACAATAATTATTTTATTTTTTTAAGTCCTAGAGAATTACAGTTTCAAGATACCAAACATACCAATATGTACATACCAATATGTACAGGGGGAAAAGAAACAAACAAGATATACAAATATAAAAAATAAAAAAAACATACAAATAAAAAAGAACAAAACAGATTAAAGACATATGTTTCAGTGTTTACAAATGCAGTCAGTCTATTCACGTTTGATTCTCAAAGGCTACCAACCCAGAGCCACATAGGAAAACAGATTGTTTAAAAAGACAGAGAAGGACAATGCTATCTCCCATCCGCAAGACCAAACATTGTTGTTAAATTAGCTCTTGCAAGTGGGACATAGCATGTGACCAATTGACCAGAGTTTCAGGCTTTGCCCCACGCAGTCTGGCAGTGGCTCTTTCCAGCTGTGCAATGTCCAAGTGCATAAGCAACCAAAATCTGTAAAGGGCAATACCCGGTCCAAACCAATTCCTTAGAATAGTTTTTCTGTCTGCTGTTATTGCAGCCATAACAATCCACCTCTCTTGATAAGATAAGGAAATGCTAGGGCTACAACCAAGCAAGAGGAGGGATGGTATGTGCAGGTATGTTCCTGCCTTGAATAACATTTATAATATTAACAACATAAACTCAAAGTCTTCACTTGTACACAGCTCCAAATGCATATATGCATATAATTGCCCACCTCAGATTGGGGACATTTATTACCTCAATTATTTCAATAAAGAGTGGTAGCCTGGTTTATGGTCCTGTAGGTTTTCAACACTATATTAACTGTACAATATTAAATACATTTGGTACCAAACAGTCAATCTATTTTTTGCAATCGATCCCATAAAAGATGAGGCAGTATTTTGTTTTATCCCAGAATAAGGATCCCAGAATATTAATGCCCATAATTTTGGTAGTGTATTCCTATGTCCTTAAAGAATGAAGTTGGGGGAGGAAGTTAATTAATACTGGGGAGTATATTCATTTGAATAGCCAAAACGCTCACATAAAGAGTAACACGAAATGGACACAATCTACTTAGAGCTTTATTTTCTCGAATGTTGCACTAAAATTCTCATTAACTATGACTTTCAAATTGGATCGAATTCAAATGCCGAGTTATATAAATCCCTAAAGTGATAGGTAAAGGGGGTAATGTGACTTGTTTGGCTGTGGGGTTTAGAGGCATATAGCCAGAGAAGGAGCCAAATTCTTTAAAGAGGTCAAGTACAGGTGATATACTGTGCATTCAGAAAGAATTTAGACCCCTTGACTTTTTCCACATTTTGTTACGTAACAGCATTATTCTTAAATGTATTAAATAGTTCTTAATCCTCATCAATCTACACACAATACCCCATAATGACAAATCAAAAACAGGTTTTTATACATTTTTGCAAATGTATAAAATAATGTAAGCTGAAATATCACATATACATAAGTATTCAGGCCCTTTACTCAGTACTTTGTTGAAGCACCTTTGAAGCACTCCAAGCTTAGCACATCTGTATTTTGGCAGTTTCTCCCATTCTTCTCTCCAGATTCTCTCAAGCTCTGTCAGCTATTTTCATGTCTCTCCAGAGATGTTCGATCGGGCTCTGGCTAGGCCACTCAAGAACACTCAGAGACTTTCCCGAAGCCACTCCTCTGTTTTCTTGGCTGTGTGCTTAGGGTTGTTCCTGTTGGAAGGTGAACCTTTGCCCAAGTCTGAGGTCCTGAGCGCTCTGGAGCAGGTTTTCATCAACGATCTCTCTGTACTTTACTCCGTTCATCTTTCCCTCGATCCTGACTAGTCCCCCAGTGCTTGACGCTGAAAAACATCCCCACAGCATCATGATGCCACCGCCATGCCTCACTTTAGGGATGGTGCCAGGTTTCCTCCAGACGTGACACTTGGCAATCAGGCCGAAGAGTTCAATCTTGGTTTTATCAGACCAGAGAATCTTGTTTATCATGGTCTGGGAGTTTTAAGGTGCCTTTTGGTAAACTCCAAGTGGGCTGTCATGTGCCTTTTACTGAGGATTGGCTTCCATCTAGCTACCATAAAGGCCTGATTGGTTGAGTGCTGCAGAGACTGTTGTCATTCTGGAAAGTTCTCCCATTACAACAGAGGAACTCTAGAGCTCTATCAGAGTGACCATCGCGTTCTTGGTCACCTCCCTGACCAAGGCCCTTCTACCCCGATTACTCAGTTTGGCCTTGCGGCCAGTTCTAGGAAGAGTCTTGGTGGTTCCAAACTCCTTCCATTTAAGAATGATGGAGGCCACTGTGTTCTTGGGGTCCTTTTTTTGTACCCTTCACCAGATCTGTAACTCGAAACAATCCTGTCTCGGAGCTCTCCAGACAATTCCTTTGACCTCATGGCTTGGTTTTTGCACTGACATGCACTGTCAACTGTGGGACCTAATACAGTCAGAAGTTTACATACACTTAGGTTGGAGTCATTAAAACTAATTTTTCAACCACTCCATAAATTGCTTGTTAACAAACTATTGTTTTGGCAAATCGGTTAGGACATCTACTTTGTGCATGACACAAGTAATTTTTACAACAATTGTTTACAGACATTATTTCACTTATAATTCACCATTATCACAATTCCAATGGGTCAGAAGTTTACATACACTAAGTTGACTGTGCCTTGAAACAGCTTGGAAAATTCCAGAAAATTCCAGTATGTCATGGCTTTAGAAGCTTCTGATAGGCAATTGACATTATTTGAGTCAATTGGAGGTGGACCTGTGGATGTATTTCAAGGCCCACCTTCAAACTCTGTGCCTCTTTGTTTGACATCATGGGAAAATCAAAAGAGATCATCCAAGACCTCGGAAAAAAAATTGTCAACCTCCACAAGTCTAGTTCATCCTTGGGAGCAATTTCCAAATGCCTGAAGGTACCACGTTCATCTGTACAAACAATAGTACGCAACTAAAAACACCATGGGACCACACAGACGTCGTACCGCTCAGGAAGGAGACACGTTCTCTCTCCTAGAAATGAATGTACTTTGGTGCTAAAAGTGCTAATCAATCCCAGAACCACAGCAAAGGACCTTGTGACGATGCTGGAGGAAACAGGTACAAAAGTATCCATATCCACAGTAAAACAACTCCTATATCGACTTAACCTGAAGGAAGGAAGAAGCCACTGCTCCAAAACCACAATAAAAGCCAGACTATGGTTTGCAACTGCACATGGGGACAAAGATCATACTTTTTTGGGGAAATGTCCTCTGGTCTGATGAAACAAAAATAGAACTGTTTGGCCATCGTTATGACCTTCGTTATGTTTGGAGGAAAAAGGGAGAGGCTTGCAAGTCAAAGAACACCATCCCAAATGTGAAGCACGAGGCTGGCAGCATCATGTTGTGGAGGTGCTTTGGTGCAGGAGGGGCTGGTGCTCTTCAAAATAGATGTCATCATGAGGTGGGAAAATTATGTGGATATTTTGAAGCAACATCTTCAACCAGGGAGTCTTCAATAAGACAGTCAGGAGGTTAAAGCTTGGTCGGAAATGGGTCTTCCAAATGGACAATGGCCCAAAGCATACTTCCAAAGTTGTTGCAAAATGGCTTAATTATGGATAGGTGGGACGGTAGCAACAGATGAAATGGCAGAGCGCCAAAGTCAAATTAAATTACTATAAATATAAAATTTTCATGAAATGACAAGTGCAATACATCAAAATAAAGCTGAACTTGTTGTTAATCCAGCCAAGGTGTCAGATTTCAAAAAGGCTTTACGGCGAAAGCCTTCTCCCAGGGAGTTGAGACACGAAAGTCAGAAATAGCGATATAATATATGCCTTACCTTTGAAGATCTTCTTTTGGCACTCCAAAATGTTCCAGTTACATTATAAATGGTCCTTTTGTTTGATAAATTCCTTCTTTATATCCTTAAAAACTCAATTTAGCTGGCGCGCTTCAGTCAATAATCCACTCGGTTTCTCTCCGTCAAAATGCATACAAAATGAATCCCAAACGTTACCAATGAACTTATCCAAACAAGTCAAGCAACATTTATAATCAAACCTTAGGTACCCTAATACACAAATAAACAATGAAATTTAAGACAGAGAATCGTTATTGTCTTTACCGATTAACAAAAAGAGCACGCTCCCTCGGCCATGCGCTTGGAAACACTACAGCCAAAATGGGAGCCACTTAGAAAAACTACAACTTCTCCCTCATTTTTCCAAAAAACAGCCTGAAACTCTTTCTAAAGACTGTTGACATCTAGTGGAAGCCCTAGGAACTGCAATTGGGGACGATTTCGCCCTATTATGAAAGTGCCAGGCATTGAAATCAGTGGTATGCTAAAAAAAGTTTTTGATGGTTTGTCCTCGGGGTTTCGCCTGCAATTTCAGTTCTGTTATACTCACAGACATTACTTAAACAGTTTCAGGAACTTTGGAGTGTTCTCTATCCAAATCTAACAATTGCATGCATATCCTAACTTCTGTTCCTGAGTAGCAGGCAGTTTACTTTGGGCACGCTTTTCATCCGGACATCAACCCCCAAGTGACGATTGAGCTAATCTGATTAGCATGACATTATAAGTAACAAGAACATTTCCGATACATTTCCCAACATTTCCCAGAACATGTCCCATAGCCATGTCTTATATGGGCAGAAATACTAAATTATTGTTAATCTAACAGCACTGTCCCATTTACAGTAGCTATTACATACCATGCTATTGTTTGAGGAGAGTGCACAACAAAAAAATCATGGCAACTGATTTGATGCTTTCACATCTGAAGGTAAATAATGTACTTACCTTCAGTAATATTGCTCTGATTTGTCATCCTGAGGGTCCCAGAGATAAAATACATTTTTATATTCAAATGTAGGAACATGGTTCTACAGTTTGAACCTCTGCTGCCCCCCCCCCCCCATCTAGATGTGTGAAGGTTACTGTCTTTTCTGTAGGGAAGCTAATTATCCATAATTTATGACATTCCTGAGAGTGTGTAAACTGACATGTTTTATTGTATGTTCTCCATAGTTATGTACTTGAAAATGTCCAATTCGGCACATTTGCGCAGACTTGATACAACATTCTGAACAGTAATGTAATGGTTCATTGGATCAGTCTAAAACTTTTCACATACACTGCTGCCATCTAGTGTCCAAAATCTAAATTGAGCTTAGTCTCAATGATATAAGGGCTTTTCTCTTGCATTTCAAAGATGATGGAACAAAAACAAAATATTTAAAACGCATTTGTTTCTTTCATTTGTATTATCTTTTACCAGATCTAATGTGTTATATTCTCCTACATGAATTTCACATTTCCACAAACTACAAAGTGTTTCCTTTTAAAATGGTGTCAAGAATATGCATATCCTTGCTTCAGGTCCTGAGCAACAGGCAGTTAGATTTTGGTATGTCGTTTTAGGCAACAATTGAAGAAGAAAAATAGCTCTGATCCTGAAGAGGTTTTTAAGAGAAAGGGAAGGAAGTTCCTATGAATTGAAAAGGACAATATCTTCCTATAGTCTTTAGGAAACTCAGAAGTATCCTTCTTTGAATAAAAAGTAGTGAAAGTCTGATTCATTTGGGAGGGTACAAAGTTCACCGTTTATTGTCCCTAATGACATCAATAGATGACAAATGTTCAGTTTGCTTCAGTTTCTTTGCCAAGTGCCTACTCAGTCTATTCGCGTTCTCATAGTCATTCTGTCGCGCTTTCAAATGAATAAATTCTGCCCTAGAACTAGTCACCATCTTTTTCTCAGTTTTAAATGGGGTGTGTTATCTCTGCCCATCTTTGTTACTTCCCGTAATGTATGTGGGTCTACCCCTGGTTGTGCATTATCCTGTAAGAAATCATTAATGCCAGTCAAAATGTAGTTTAAGAATTCCATACCACCATTTCTTAAATCTTGTGAATCTTGGAGAAATCTCAAAATAAATCGATAATGAATGGTCAGATAACAGCATAGTTGAATCTCTGCATGGGATGTACATTTCAGAAACACAGGGAAGACATAATCAATTGGTGAGAAAGACTGATGATGGGGAGAAAATTAGATCATCTCTAGTACAAGGATTTCTTAGGGGCCAGGCATCCACAGTGTTCATGTCATCTAAAAAGGTCTTAATAGAATTTGAAGGTGCCCAGAGTGCCAAGATATTAGTACTGGTGATATTAATAGTAGGATCTAGAGTCAAGTGAAAATCTCCCCCAAGGATGGTCACTGAGTCTGGGAAGTCTAACAATTTAAGCTTCAGGTCTTCAAAAAAGGATTTATCAAAAGCATTTGTTGCGTAAATGGCGGACAAACAAAATGTAGTGCCATTAATAGTAACAGAGGTATAACAATACTGTTCATCAATGTCTCCCCCAGAGACCCCCACCTTCATATGAAGATTCCTCTTAATTACTGAATTACTGAAGTCTATTGATATCAGTGGCTTTCAAATGGCTCTACTGCAGTAGCCGAAATCAATATTTTTGCATTCTAAGTACTCGAAACAAGTTAAGACGAATCAAATCAAAACAAATGTATTTGTCACATGCACCGAATACAACAGGTGTAGACCTTACAGTGAAATGCTTACTTACAAGCCCTTATCCAGCAATGCAGTTTTAAGAAAAATAAGTGTTGAGTAAAAAAAAAATAGTTAAAAAATAGTTAAAACAAAATAACAGTAGCGAAGCTATATTCAGGGGATACAGGTACAGAGTCAATGTGCGGGGGCACAGTTTAGTATATCCATGAGTCAGCTTGAGATGCAAATATATTCAAGAGCCAGACATTTGAAAACACTTTGCATAGAGTTGAGATAGAAATACTGTTTAGACAGACACATGAATTAAAAACATGACATGAAACTCAAAATTGATCGTGCAGACTACAATTGTGAATGCATACAATTCTATAGTATTAAAATGTATTTAAATTAACCAACATTAAAAAAAATATAGAAAAGGCCAGTATGCCAGGAGACAGAAGGGTTTCCCCCGGATAGATCGACCGGTCCGTAGACCTGACTTGGCAGTCCCTTGGATGCTGACACAATATGTGGATGCCATGTAAACCTTTCCTGTGCTAGTCTACAAGTGTTGCGCTATCATATGGGCTGCTTAATTATCCATATATACTTTAAGCTAAACATCTGTAAAGATTTCCTATCTTTTCATTCGAAATCTTTCTCTCGAGCCACCAGTTCTGGTTATAGACCGCATATAGGCTACACAGACCCATAGAGATGTATTATTGGCGAACGTGCAATCATTGGAAAACAAACTGGACGATCTACGATTAAGACTATCCTACCAACGGGGCCATTAACTGTATTATCTTATATTTCACCGAGAGTCGCTCTGGATAAGAGCCTCTGCTAAATGACTTAAATGTAATGTAATGTAAATGAGACGTGGCTGAACAACAACATGGATAATATAGACCTGGCTAGCTTCTCCGTGCATTAACACGACAGAGCAGCTACGTCTGGTAAGACGAGAGGCGTGTGTGTGTGTCTACTTGTCAATAACTGCTGGTGCGCGATGTCAAATATTAAAGAAGTCACGAGGTATTGCTCGCCTGGGGTAAAAGACCTCATGTTAAGTTGTGCACCACACTATCTACCAAGAGAGTTCTCATCTATATTATCCGTAGCCGTCTATTTACTAACACAAACCGATGATGGCACTAAGACCACACTCATCGAGCTGTATAAGGCCATAAGCAAACAAGAAAATGATCCTCCAAAAGAGGTGACCCTAGTGGCCGGAGACTTTCATGCAGGCAAACTGAAATATATTGTCATAGATTCCAGCCACCCAAGTCATAGACGGTTCTCCCTGCTACCACACCGCAATTGGTACCGGAGTGCCAAGTCTAGGACCAAAAAGCTCCTTAACAGTTTCTACCACCAAGCCAAGACTGCTGAACAATTAATCAAATGGCCACCTGGACTATTCATATTGATACCCCCCACCCACCCACACCCACCTTTGTTTCTACACTGCTGCTACTCTGTGTTTATTATCTATGCATAGTCACTTCACCACTACCTACATGTACAAATTACCTTGACTAACCTGTACCCCCGCACATTGACAAACTTGAATATATTACATTAGTTTTGATGGTAGCTCATACGACAGCCATGAGTGTAGCAAAGCGAGACAATTTCCTCAGTGGGTCTCTATACTCCTTAACTGCTCTGCCTATGAGAACAGAGCAGGATCTAACAGCCACTCAATATCTCTGACATTAATTGGTTTGATTTGAGCCCTGGGAAAGGGAGTGAAGGGGACAGAACAAAGGAGCCCCCAATGACTTTAAAGAGGACCGTAGCACTGATTTGACACTTGAACTGTAATTACACTATATATACAAAAGTATGTGGACACCCCATCAAATGAGTGGATTTGACTGTTTCAGCCACACCCATTGCTGACCGGTGTATAAAATCGAGCGCACAGCCATGCAATCGTCATAGACAAGTATTGGCAGTAGAATGGCCTTACTGAAGCGCTCAGTGACTTTCAACGTGGCACTGTCATAGGATGCCACCTGTCTCGCAAGTCAGTTCGTCAAATCCCCCCCCCCCCCGGTCTACTGTAAATGCAGCTATTGTGAAGTGGAAACATCTAGGGGCAACAACGGCTCAGCCGCAAAGGCGTAGGCCACACAAGCTCACAGAAATGGAACGGCGAGTCTTGAAGCGCGTAGTGGGTCAAAATCATCTGTCCTTGGCTGCAACACTCACTACCGAATTCCAAACTGCCCCTGGAACCAACGTCAGCACAATAACTGTTTGTCTCACCATGCGCAATGCCAAGCGTCAGCAGGAGTGGTGTAAAGATCGCCTCCTTTGGACTCTGGTGCAGTGGAAACGCATACTCTGGAGTGATGAATCACGCTTCACCATCTGGCAGTCCGACAGACTAATCTGGGTTTGGCAGACGCCAGGGGGATGCTACTTGCCCAAATGCACAGTGCAAACTGTAAAGTATGGTGAAGGAGGAATAATGGTATGGGGCTGTTTTTCATGGTTCGTGCGAAGACCCTTAGTTCCAGTGAAGGGAAATCTTAACACTACAGCATACATCCCAGACGATTCTGTGCTTTTCCCTTTTCTGTTTCAGCATGACAATGTCCTCGTGCACAAAGCGAGGTCCATAAATAAATGTTTTGTTGAGATCGGTGTAGAAGAACTTGACTGGCGTGCACAGAGCCCTGACCTCAACCCAATCCAACACCTTTGGGATGAATTGGAACTCTGGCTTCGAGCCAGGCCTAATTGTCCAACATCAGTGCCCAACCTCACTAATGCTCTTATGGCTGAATGGAAGCAAGTCCCTGCAGCAACATTCCAACATCTAGTGGAAAGCCTTCCTAGAAGAGTGGAGGCTGCTATAGCAGCAAAGAGGGGGGACCAACTCTATATTAATGGCCAGGATTTTAGAATGAAACGTTTGACAAACAGATGTCCACATACTTTTGGTCATGTAGTGTATTTTGACAGAGCGAGAAAGGGAGAGAGAATGTGTGTTTGCCGACATGCTCTAAGTTTGTAAATCAATTTCCAGGTAAGGAGTATGAAAGTCATGTCAGTAAATGTGAAAACACATTCTTCTTCTCCAGTGTCCTGACTTCAGAAGACCCAGGGATATATCTGCAGATTGGGTGACCGGCAACATTTACTGGACAGACCACTCCAGGATGCATTGGTTCAGCTACTACAACGCCCACTGGAGGAGGCTCAGATATTCCATCAACGTGGGCCAGCTGGGAGGGACAAACTGCTCTCGTCTCATCACAGACATCGCCGGGGAGCCTTACTCTATCACTGTTAACCCGGCTCGAGGGTAAGGTTAACCCTTACATTAATTACATGTTAGTCATTTAGCAGATGTTCTTAGCAATTGACAATTAGTGCAATCAACTAAAGTTGCTAGGTAAAACAACCACATCAGATTTGCCAATTTTTGGACGATATTTTCTCTTTGGGCAGATACACAACAAATTATGTCTGGCCCTCTGCCCTGTCCTTATTACCTGCTATAATTACCTTTTCTTCCTTTACTTACTTCCTGCACTTCCCATAGGATGATGTACTGGACAGTGGTAGGAGACCACTCCCTCATCGAGGAGGCTGCCATGGATGGGTCTATGAGGAGAATCTTAGTGGAGAAGAACCTCAGGAGACCCAGTGGTAGGTGCTCTCGAACTCCTGGTCCTGTGACATATAACAATACCTTCAGGTAGCACCCACACGCAGGATGTATGGAGCGGTGTACTTGTCTGTTCATTTTCTACATATCATATCTATTCTAATCAATATCCTGTTTCCTTTAGTGTCGAGTGATACGTTTTGATAGAAAGCACCACTTGTCAGAAGGAAAGTTTGGCTGCACTTTACAGCTCACATAGAGCGACTAGCATGTTTTAAATCTTCACAGGACTTGCCATCGATTATTTCAACCAGCGTCTGTACTGGGCTGATACAGAGTTGTCTGTGATTGGGAGCGTTCGATTCGATGGATCGGACTCTGTGCTGGTGGTGAGCAGTACACATGGTGAGCGAAGCACAGACTAACACAGAAGACATGCATGTCCTTAACCCTTTACACTCGTTGAAATGTGCCTATGTGGATGGGGCTGAATGTAAATGTTTCCTAGAGGAAGAAATATGGAGAGCATATGCGTAATCATGGTAGCAATTAAAAGGGAACAGTTTGGGGATTATGGGGAAATGATTAGACTAATGGTGATGACACAACAGTTCACCAAACACAAGATTGAATCCATTACCCGGTTGAATTTATGTGCATTTTACATTTTTGTTGATAACTAAATCTGAAAATGCTCGGGATACGTTCAGTAACGTGATAAGAATATTCGTCGAAAATCTGGGGTTAGGTGCAACATAAGACAAAAAAAGGACGGGTTTGAATGAGAGGTCTTACTAGTGTTTCCAAGTGGTCACACACCTCTCCAAAGTGTGCACAGATCCTAAGTAGTTTCAATGAAGTCAAATAACGCCTTCAACTATAAGGAACTTTTTCTGAGCTCTGCTAGCTGTGCCGTTGAGGAATTAGAGCAAGCACAGTTGTAGTTGTAGTTGTTTTGTTGGGAACACAGCCCTGCATCCCCACCTTTACACAATGACTGTTGTTTGCTCAATCCCAAAAAATTGTCCTTTTTTATAAATCGTAATCTGAGTCAGTTGGGCATGGCTGGTTGAAAGCTTGTTCTATTGCCAACATGACTAGCTAAGTTATAAAATACGACCGTGCAGTGTTAGGCTTTCTCCAAGGCAATTCAGAGATGCAGGTCATTCATTTTGGCATAGAATGGAGTCATGAGTGCATTGAGATGCGTGTGCCGCTGCAAATTTGCCTCACAATGCAACAAACACAGGCTCAATCGATTCAGGACAACCCAGGGTATGATGCCATGTCACTTCTAACGTAGTGATCCTAAACGTTGACAGTGGATGTTACATGAGTTTTATGATATGGAAATGTGAAGCTCGCATTTGGACTCGCGGGTGTTTGGCATCAAAGCAGTATTTTAATCATCCTCAACATCTCGTCTTTCAAACTACATTGAGTCATCTTAATTCATGGCGTTTGCCTCGCTCAGACAGCCAAGAATGTGCTAAAGCTTGCGGGAGGGATGGGGGTGAAATATCACGTGTGGTGCTCAAGTTTCAGAGTGGCTGTCAGTCAGCCCCCATACGGAGCTCTGATGTCATGTACTGTATAGCATGTTACTGTACAGCCTGTATAGCATGTTACTGTTACTGTACAGCCACTTCTTTCCAATGTAGGCACTTATCTGCAATTTTCAACCATTATACAGGTATGAGAGGAAAGGCTGCATCTTCTTTAATTGTCCATTCCCTCAAGTTGTTGTCATTCTTATCAAATGCGCTCGGCTCATCCCTTCAAGGGTGGAGGGTAGAGCAATAGAACGTTTTGCTAAATATGGTTTTATATTATTTGGAATTCGGACCCACTTTCTCCCGTACTAGTCGAGTGTTACTGTTGTTACCACTTGTTCTGTCCCAAGGTCTTTCGCAGCCTGTAAGGATTGATATCTTTGAGGACTATATCTATGGGATCGGGATGAGGAATGATGTCTTCCGGGTCCATAAGTATGGAAGACAGCCAATGGAACGGCTCCATCTGGGGGTAGAGAGACCCTCCGTTATCTTGGTCCTCCATCGATTCAAACAGCAAGACGGTAGGCTTTATATCAATCACTTTCTCTTTCCCGATTTTCTCTCTTTCTGTCCCTCTCACTCTCACTCTGTCTGTTTGTGTCTGTCTGTCTGTGTCTCTCGCTCGCTCTCTCTCTCTCTCTCTCTCTCTCTCTCTCTCTCTCTCTCCCTCTCTCTCTCTCTCTCTCTCTTTGTCTCTCTCTTTTTGTCTCTCTCTTTTTGTCTCTCAATCCAATTCAATTCAAGGGCTTTATTGGCATGGGAAACATGTGTTAACATTGCCAAAGCAAGTGAGGTAGATAATATATAAAGTGAATATATAAAGTGAAATAAACAATAAAAATGAACAGTAAACATTACACATACAGAAGTTTCAAAACAATAAAGACATTACAAATGTCTCTCTCTCTCTCTCTCTCTCTCTCTCTCTCTTTGTCTCTCTCAATATCTCTGGCTCCCTCTCCCTTTCCTCTCCTATTCCCTCTCTCCAATGACTGCTGGCAGTTGTTTGTTTACTGTCGTCTGGTTCTGCGGGTGTTCTGTGAGAGTTGAAAGACAATGTGGTCATCTGCTTGGTGGGAACCGTACTGCAGGCCTCTGTATGCCACTCCTAAGGGCCAGTTGAAGCCCTCCCCGAAGCATCATTATCCCTAGCTCCAGCCCAGAGGATCACACTGTTATTCTCTCTCAGTTAAACACAATAAAAAAGGATCTCATGTTTGACTTTGAAAAGCTTGAGCCTTTCATAAGCACAGAATATGATTTTCTCTTAGTGTGTGTCATCTTGATATTCATTATTTTGTCGTCTGTGTTACATAGTGTATTGTGTGCTGTCTGTGCATTTCACACCTACTGCAACCAGCCAGGTCCCCACAAACAACACAGTGGTGCTGAGCACAGTCGTCTATGTGCTACACTCCACAAACTCACACATCCTGCTTTCTAACCTTTATCCCATTGGACGTGTCAGTGTCCAATCCGTGCCTAAGGATGGACTGTGATTTCCTGTGTCTGCTCAACCCTGCCGGAGCCAGCTGTTTCTGTCCTGAGGGGACCACGCTAGTAAACAGGACTTGCAGGGACACCAACACATCAGGTACATTTAGACATCAATGTGTTCGGTAAAACACGCCTTCCTGTCAACCTGCTAGCTATGCAATGAGAAGGGACACTAACATCTCAGAACAGTAGACTGCAGGGACACCAACACGTCAGGTACATTAAGACACCAATGTGTTCGGTATAATACGCCTTCCTGTCAACCAGCTAGCTATGCAATGAGAAGGGACACTAACATCTCAGAACAGTAGACTGCAGGGACACCAACACATCAGGTACATTAAGCAATGAGAAGGGACACTAACATCTCAGTACAGTAGACTGCAGGGACACTAACATCTCAGAACAGTAGACTGCAGGGACACTAACATCTCAGAACAGTAGACTGCAGGGACACCAACACATCAGGTACATTAAGCAATGAGAAGGGACACTAACATCTCAGAACAGTAGACTGCAGGGACACCAACACATCAGGTACATTTAGACACCAATGTGTTCGGTATAATACGCCTTCCTGTCAACCAGCTAGCTATGCAATGAGAAGGGACACTAACATCTCAGAACAGTAGGCTGCAGGGACACTAACATCTCAGTACAGTAGACTGCAGGGACACTAACATCTCAGTACAGTAGACTGCAGGGACACCAACACATCAGGTACATTAATACACCAATGTGTTCGGTATAATACGCCTTCCTGTCAACCAGCTAGCTATGCAATGAGAAGGGATACTAACATCTCAGAACAGTAGGCTGCAGGGACACCAACACATCAGGTACATTAAGACACCAATGTGTTCGGTATAATACGCCTTCCTGTCAACCAGCTAGCTATGCAATGAGAAGGGACACTAACATCTCAGAACAGTAGACTGCAGGGACACCAACACATCAGTTACATTAAGCAATGAGAAGGGACACTAACATCTCAGTACAGTAGACTGCAGGGACACTAACATCTCAGAACAGTAGACTGCAGGGACACTAACATCTCAGAACAGTAGACTGCAGGGACACCAACACATCAGGTACATTAAGACACCAATGTGTTCGGTATAATACGCCTTCCTGTCAACCAGCTAGCTATGCAATGAGAAGGGACACTAACATCTCAGAACAGTAGACTGCAGGGACACTAACATCTCAGTACAGTAGACTGCAGGGACACTAACATCTCAGTACAGTAGACTGCAGGGACACCAACACATCAG
This sequence comes from Oncorhynchus masou masou, assembly GCF_036934945.1. Lineage (NCBI taxonomy): Eukaryota > Metazoa > Chordata > Actinopteri > Salmoniformes > Salmonidae > Oncorhynchus > Oncorhynchus masou. The sequence goes on along the minus strand of NC_088218.1, from coordinate 25,174,966 downwards.
GTACATTAATACACCAATGTGTTCGATATAATACGCCTTCCTGTCAACCAGCTAGCTATGCAATGAGAAGGGACACTAACATCTCAGAACAGTAGGCTGCAGGGACACCAACACATCAGGTACATTAAGACACCAATGTGTTTGGTATAATACGCCTTCCTGTCAACCAGCTAGCTATGCAATGAGAAGGGACACTAACATCTCAGAACAGTAGGCTGCAGGGACACCAACACATCAGGTACATTAAGACACCAATGTGTTTGGTATAATACGCCTTCCTGTCAACCAGCTAGCTATGCAATGAGAAGGGACACTAACATCTCAGTACAGTAGACTGCAGGGACACTAACATCTCAGTACAGTAGACTGCAGGGACACTAACATCTCAGTACAGTAGACTGCAGGGACACTAACATCTCAGTACAGTAGACTGCAGGGACACTAACATCTCAGAACAGTAGACTGCAGGGATACTGACATCTCAGTACAGTAGACTGCAGGGACACTAACATCTCAGAACAGTAGACTGCAGGGACACTAACATCTCAGAACAGTAGACTGCAGGGACACTAACATCTCAATACAGTAGACTGCAGGGACACAAACATCTCAATACAGTAGGCTGCAGGGACACTAACATATCAGTACAGTAGGCTGCAGGGACACTAACATCTCAGAACAGTAGACTGCAGGGACACTAACATATCAGTACAGTAGGCTGCAGGGACACTAACATCTCAGAACAGTAGACTACAGGGACACTAACATCTCAGTAAAGTAGACTGCAGGGACACTAACATCTCAGAACAGTAGACTGCAGGGACACTAACATCTCAGAACAGTAGACTGCAGGGACACTAACATCTCAGAACAATAGACTGCAGGGACACTAACATCAGGTACATTAAGACACCAATGTGTTCGGTATAATATGCCTTCCAGGCAACCAGCTCGCTATGCAATGAGAAGGGACACTAACATCTCAGAACAGTAGACTGCAGGGACACTAACATCTCAGAACAGTAGACTGCAGGGACACTAACATCTCAATACAGTAGGCTGCAGGAACACTAACATATCAGTACAGTAGGCTGCAGGGACACTAACATCTCAGAACAGTAGACTGCAGGGACACTAACATATCAGTACAGTAGGCTGCAGGGACACTAACATCTCAGTACAGTAGGCCTGGTCACCCTGCAATACTTTCATTTGATCCACCTCCAACTGAGACTGGATCTTTCATATATATCTTTCCTATGCTCAGTAAATTGGAACTGAAAGTGAAGGTACCATGCATGCAGTCCTGCATAGAACAGTCAGTACAGCCCATTTGAGTTCCAGCCTTTTAGAAAGGTGGATTAATCTACTCGTTAGATATTAATGGGAGCAGGTCAAGGTTGCCATGGTTTTAATCTTAACACGTGGGCCTACATCATTTGCTTTCAGGAGAAATGTGTCACCCTGCCTGCGAGAACGGAGCGGCGATGCATCACCAACGAGAAGGGGGAGCTGCGATGTTACTGCTGGCCAAATTTCTCCGGGGAGCGCTGTGAAGTCGACCACTGTAAAGACTACTGTCAGAACGGGGGCACATGCTCAGGCTCTTCCATAGGTAAGCCTCTTCTGGTGTGTGTGTGTGTGTGTGTGTGTGTGTGTGCTCCCTTCTCTTCCACTGGGACCTCCAGGACAGGAGAGGGCGCTCATCCATCCGTGACTATGGGAAATGAGCATTGGGACCAATGCCCCTGTCCTGTCAGCCAATGAGATCCTTCCCACAGATGCCAGTTCTGCTGTGACAACTTCTGGCTTCATGATTGATAATCTGCTTCTAAATAACTATCGCTCTGCGTCACATGTGTCAAACGTATTCCATGGAGGGCAGAGTGTCTGCAGGTTCACTCCTCTGCTGTACGAGATGGATCAATTAAGGTCACTGATTAGTAAGGAACTCCCCACACCTGGTTGTCTAGATCTTAATTGGACACCAATCTAATGGAAATAACTCAAACCAGCAGACACCCCATGGAATGAGTTTGAATCTCTTGCTTTGTGTAGTTGTTGATGGGACATCAGTGAGCATTTGTGCCAGTGTCAGGGAGCCATACGAAAGTGCAGTTAAAACCCCTTCGTTTGACTACCCCTGAGAGATGTAAGCTATAGATGTATCTGAAAATACAGTATGTATGGCCCCACTTTGGTATTGCATTAGCGAAGACGTCAGTACCACCATGAATATGCACGGCACGCTTTCCGTGTGACATTGCTATCTATTTTTGAACAGTTGTTAAAACACATTAAAGTCCCCAAAGTCCAGGTTCCGTTACAGTAAATGCATAGCAAGGTTGTTTTTTCTCTCTCTTCAGGATGAATAATTGAGAGTGGAGATATAAATAAATGGCATGGATCAAGCTTCTCTCTTTTCTTTCTCTTCCGATGACATTTTTGGGAGGAAATGAGGTGGTCAAATATTTAGGCGTGAAAGAACAGTTCAATGTTAGTGTTGGCATGGCGACATCAGTGACAACTTACCTCTTAGCTGACAGATGGAGCATCAGGGGAAAGAACTTCAGACATACACAGTAAGTTTCTATTCATCCCAGTCAGGAGCGGGCAGCAGATTGTTGTATTTCAGATGAAAGCTCTCCAAGCGGTCATAGGACCAGTGTGAAACCAGTTAAAATCCTTCCAGTGCAAATAGACATGGCTGCTTAGAAAACATTGGACCTTGGGGGTCTCTTTGTGGACATCACCTTGGATGAGAATTGGTTTTGAATCTCTCATATGAAATGTGAGTGAAATCACATCTGCCTTGTGTTTGCTTGCTTTTCCATTATGACGTTGGACAGAGGACATGCTTGTGATTATATTTATATCAGCTACAGAATTTGGAGCCAATTTCAATAGATTGTCAAATAAATCAAACTACACCCCCCCTCTCTCTCTCTCTCTTCCTCCCTCCTCCTCATTCTCTCTCTCTCCCCTCTCTTATGTCCCCTCCCTCCCTCTCTCTTTCTCTCCCTACCTCCATCCATCTATGTCTATCTCTCTCTCTCTCTCGATATCTCTTAGGGAGGCCTACATGTCGTTGTGCTGTGGGGTTCACAGGGCCGGTCTGTGAGAGGAAGGTGTGTGACAACTACTGTCTGAATGGGGGCACCTGTGACGTCAGCAGGGGGAACCAGCCAGTGTGTCGCTGTATGGCCGAGTACACTGGGGAGCGTTGTCTCCACCGTGAGTCAGATACACACACACACACACACACACACACACACTAAGATTGGCCTGTTTTAGGACAAGCAATCAATCCATATTACGTGTTGCATTCAGTCTCCGCAATGAGAAGAGAGGGGTTTGTGGTTTCCACATTTACCACAACACTGAAAATGAGTTGGAATATTTTGTTAGTCTCCTCATATCTGGTGGTTTCAAATAAGTTTGATAGGAAAATCACTTCAAAAGCTGCTTGCTTGCAATGGCTCAATATCAAGGGCTGAACAAATAGATGTTGCACTGATTGATACAGTGGAAGGCCAGGAACACGTGAAATAAATACGCTTGTTTACCTCCACCTTGGATCCAGATATCTGCCATCACTACTGTGCCAATTCGAAGGCTTGTACTCTGTCGAGCAAGAGCCACGTGGAGTGTGTGTGTTCAACCAGATATGAGGGAGTGAAGTGTGAAGTGGACAGATGTCTCCAGTGTCGAGGGGCACCGTGTATTGTCAACCCGGAGACAGACAACGTGTCCTGCAAGTGAGTATCATCTGAGTAGAATAGGTCACACTTGATTTGGATAGTCCAGATAGTATGACCATCTGAAAGACGGAATATCTGTTGATAAACAACTGCTTGCTAAGGTTAGGGTTAGATCAGGGGTTAGTTTAAGGATTGGTTTAGGGTTAGAACAGGGGTTAGGGTAAGGATTAGTTTGGGGTTAGAACAGGGGTTAGGGTAAGGATTAGTTTGGGGTTAGAACAGGGATTAGGGTAAGGATTAGTTTAGGGTTAGTGTAATGATTAGTTTAGGGTTAGAACAGGGGTTAGGATAAGGATTAGTTTAGGGTTAGAACAGGGGTTAGGTTAAGGATTAGCTTAGGGTTAGAACAGGGGTTAGAGTAAGGATTAGTTTACGGTTAGAACAGGGGTTAGGGTAAGGATTAGCTTAGGGTTAGAACAAGGGTTAGGGTAAGGATTAGTTTTGGGTGAGAACGGGGGTTAGAGTAAGGATTAGTTTAGGGTTAGAACAGGGGTTAGGGTAAGGATTAGTTTAGGGTTAGAACAGGGGTTAGAGTAAGGATTAGTTTAGGGTTAGAACAAGTTAGAGTAAGGATTAGTTTGGGGTTAGACCAGGGGTTAGGGTAAGAATTAGTTTAGGATTGAACAGGGGTTAGAGTAAGGATTAGTTTAGGGTTAGAACAGAGGTTAGAGTAAGGATTAGTTTAGGGTTAGAACAGGGGTTCGGGTAAGGATTAGTTTAGGGTTAGAACAGGGGTTAGAGTAATGATTAGTTTGGGGTTAGAACAGGGGTTAGGGTAAGGATTAGTTTAAGGTTAGAACAGAGGTTAGAGTAAGGATTAGTTTACGGTTAGAACAGGGGTTAGGGTAAGGATTAGTTTAGGGTTAGAACAGAGGTTAGAGTAAGGATTAGTTAGGGGTTAGAACAGGGGTTAGGGTAAGGATTAGTTTAGGGTAAGAACAGGGGTTAGGGTAAGGATTAGTTTGGGGTTAGAACAGGAATTAGGGTAAGGATTAGTTTAGGGTTAGTGTAATGATTAGTTGAGGGTTAGAACAGGGGTTAGAGTACGGATTAGTTTAGGGTTAGAACAGGGGTTAGAGTAAGGATTAGTTTAAGGTTAGAACAAGGGTTAGGGTAAGGATTAGTTTAGGGTTAGAACAGAGGTTAGAGTAAGGATTAGTTTAGGGTTAGACCAGGGGTTAGAGTAAGGATTAGTTTAGGGTTAGAACAGGGGTTAGAGTAAGGATTAGTTTAGGGTTAGAACAAGGGTTAGAGTAAGGATTAGTTTAGGGTTAGAACAGGGGTTAGGGTAAGGATTAGTTTAGGGTTAGACCAGGGGTTAGAGTAAGGATTAGTTCAGGGTTAGAACAGGGGTTAGAGTAAGGATTAGTTTAGGGTTAGAACAAGGGTTAGAGTAAGGATTAGTTTAGGGTTAGAACAGGGGTTAGGGTAAGGATTAGTTTAGGGTTAGAACAGGGATGACAGTAAGGATTAGTTTAGGGTTAGAACAGAGGTTCGAGTAAGGATTAGTTTAGGGTTAAAACAGGGGTTAGAGTAAGGATTAGTTTAGGGTTGACCAGGGGTTAGAGTACGGATTAGTTTAGGGTTAGAACAGGGGTTAGAGTAAGGATTAATTTAGGGTTAGAACAAGGGTTAGAGTAAGGATTAGTTTAGGGTTAGAACAGGGGTTAGGGTAAGGATTAGTTTAGGGTTAGAACAGGGATGACAGTAAGGATTCATTTAGGGTTAGAACAGAGGTTCGAGTAAGGATTAGTTTAGGGTTAGAACAGGGGTTAGAGTAAGGATTAGTTTAGGGTTAGAACAAGGGTTAGAGTAATGATTAGTTTAGGGTTAGAACAGGGGTTAGGGTAAGGATTAGTTTAGGGTTAGAACAGGGGTTAGGGTAAGGATTATTTTAGGGTTAGAACAGGGGTTAGAGTAAGGATTAGTTTAGGGTTAGAACAAAGGTTAGAGTCAGGATTAGTTTAGGGTTAGAAAAGGGGTTAGGGTAAGGATTAGTTTAGGGTTGAACAGGGGTTAGGGTAAGGATCAGTTTAGGGTTAGAACAGGGGTTAGGTTAAGGATTCGTTTAGGGTTAGAACAGAGGTTAGAGTAAGAATTAGTTTGGGGTTAGAACAGGGGTTAGGGTAAGAATTAGTTTTGGGTTAGAACAGGGGTGAGAGTAAGGATTAGTTTAGGGTTAGAACAGGGGTTAGAGTAAGGATTAGTTTAGGGTTAGAACAGGGGTTAGGGTAAGGATTAGTTTAGGGTTAGAACAGAGGTTAGAGTAACGATTATTTTGGGGTTAGAACAGGGGTTAGGGTAAGGATTAGTTTAGGGTTAGAACAGGGGTTAGGGTAAGGATTGGTTTAGGGTTAGAACAGGGGTTAGAGTAAGGATTAGTTTAGGGTTAGAACAGGGGTTAGGGTAATAACTAGTTTAGGGTTAGAACAGGGGTTAGGGTAAGGATTAGTTTAGGGTTAGAACAGGGGTTAGGGTAAGGATTAGTTTAGGGTTAGAACAGGGGTTAGAGTAAGGATTAGTTTAGGGGTTATAGTAAGGATTAGTTTAAGGTTAGAACAGGGGTTAGAGTAAGGATTAGTTTAGGGTTAGAACATGGGTTAGGGTAAGGATTAGTTTAGGGTTAGAACAGAGGTTAGAGTAACGATTCGTTTGGGATTAGAACAGGGGTTAGGGTAAGGATTAGTTTAGGGTTAGAACAGAGGTTAGAGTAAGGGTTAGTTTAGGGTTAGAACAGGGGTTAGGGTAAGGATTAGTTTAGGGTTAGAACAGGGGTTAGGGTAAGGATTATTTTAGGGTTAGAACAGGGGTTAGAGTAAGGATTAGTTTAGGGTTAGAACAAAGGTTAGAGTCAGGATTAGTTTAGGGTTAGAACAGGGGTTAGGGTAAGGATTAGTTTAGGGTTGAACAGGGGTTAGGGTAAGGATCAGTTTAGGGTTAGAACAGGGGTTAGGGTAAGGATTCGTTTAGGGTTAGAACAGAGGTTAGAGTAAGAATTAGTTTGGGGTTAGAACAGGGGTTAGGGTAAGAATTAGTTTTGGGTTAGAACAGGGGTGAGAGTAAGGATTAGTTTAGGGTTAGAACAGGGGTTAGAGTAAGGATTAGTTTAGGGTTAGAACAGGGGTTAGGGTAAGGATTAGTTTAGGGTTAGAACAGAGGTTAGAGTAACGATTATTTTGGGGTTAGAACAGGGGTTAGGGTAAGGATTAGTTTAGGGTTAGAACAGGGGTTAGGGTAAGGATTGGTTTAGGGTTAGAACAGGGGTTAGAGTAAGGATTAGTTTAGGGTTAGAACAGGGGTTAGGGTAATAACTAGTTTAGGGTTAGAACAGAGGTTAGAGTAACGATTGGTTTGGGGTTAGAACAGGGTTAGGGTAAGGATTAGTTTAGGGTTAGAACAGAGGTTAGCGTAAGGATTAGTTTAGGGTTAGAACAGGGGTTAGGGTAAGTATTAGTTTAGGGTTAGAACAGGGGTTAGGGTAAGGATTAGTTTAGGGTTAGAACAGGGGTTAGAGTAAGGATTAGTTTAGGGGTTATAGTAAGGATTAGTTTAAGGTTAGAACATGGGTTAGAGTAAGGATTAGTTTAGGGTTAGAACATGGGTTAGGGTAAGGATTAGTTTAGGGTTAGAACAGAGGTTAGAGTAACGATTAGTTTGGGATTAGAACAGGGGTTAGGGTAAGGATTAGTTTAGGGTTAGAACAGAGGTTAGAGTAAGGGTTAGTTTAGGGTTAGAACAGGGGTTAGGGTAAGGATTAGTTTAGGGTTAGAACAGGGTTAGGGTAAGGATTATTTTAGGGTTAGAACAGGGGTTAGGGTAAGGATTAGTTTAGGGTTGAACAGGGGTTAGGGTAAGGATCAGTTTAGGGTTAGAACAGGGGTTAGGGTAAGGATTCGTTTAGGGTTAGAACAGAGGTTAGAGTAAGAATTAGTTTGGGGTTAGAACAGGGGTTAGGGTAAGAATTAGTTTTGGGTTAGAACAGGGGTGAGAGTAAGGATTAGTTTAGGGTTAGAACAGGGGTTAGAGTAAGGATTAGTTTAGGGTTAGAACAGGGGTTAGGGTAAGGATTAGTTTAGGGTTAGAACAGAGGTTAGAGTAACGATTAGTTTGGGGTTAGAACAGGGGTTAGGGTAAGGATTAGTTTAGGGTTAGAACAGTAGTTAGGGTAAGGATTGTTTTAGGGTTAGAACAGGGGTTAGAGTAAGG